>NC_086447.1:787539508-787764508 GCF_028390025.1 Pseudophryne corroboree
GCATTGCGCGATGGCCGGATCTCCGAGATTCCGGCTGAACTCGTACGTTTTGCCTTGTAAATGTTTGCTGCTTTAAGAAAAACTTATGATTTGGGCTGGAAACTCAGCACTGCGGCCGTCTCGCAGTGCATTACATCCAGCCCTAGCATTCACTTTGAGTAAAGGTACATTATTTAGTTCTTCTTAAAAATATATAAATAACTATAAAATATAGTTCATATAATGATAGTTAAATTAGAACATGTCAAATCCTGTTCCTGGGCTGCTGTTTCTTTCCTGCCATAAATAACAGATGATTGCACATATCTAAACCTCGGTCCTGGCTGCCTTGATAGTCATTGGATTTCCCATTACAAAAATCTCTTTTAGAACACACAAGTTTATTTCTGCACCATAAACATGTTTAAACTCAAGATCTAATGTTTACATATAAGCATGTCATCTGCTCTATTAAATGTTTGTATCTTGCGCAATTTCATTCCTAAGCTGTTCTGTACAGTATGTCTGCCCTGAGACGCAGAGCGAGAATCATATGCAAACAGCTAAATATCTTTCTTTGTTCATGAAGTCTACCCCATCTACGTGTTATTATACATACATGCCTGTTACATATTTATATAAGCCCAGTCCCATTTCTAAATGTTATCTCGGTTCTGTATGTATATACTCGTACCTTTGTTTGTTCAGGTGCTGGAACTCTATTCGAATGAAAGTATTCATTCAGTTCCGTGTTTAGTTTTAAATGCTGAAAGTACAGGATTTACTGTGAGATTAAGTTATACAAACAGAAAACTGAGTTCTTTTGGAATCCATCACTTGTAAGATTAGTATAATGGGATTTTGATACTTCATTCCCCCTTCTAGAGTTTTGACCCTGTAAAAACATTATTTTTACTTCAATTGTGGTTGCACATTGCTTAATATTTCCAAGTATCCAAATTCTAATAGTACAATCTTGTTAAAAATAACAGGCCGGACATGATTGCCTTACCTTGATAGTAATGGTTAATTCATTATTTTTCTCCTTGTTTGGTTTAAAGCCACGGATAGCAGTTTTGGGCAGGTACCTGTAGAACCTGTCCATGGGGGTCATTCCGAGATGATTGTAGCTGTGCTAAATTTAGCACAGCTACGATCATTCACACTGACAAGCGACGATGCCTTTGCACTTCAAGAGTAGCTCCCGACCAGCACAGCTTTAGCATGCTGCCCAGGAGCTACTCATCACTCCCCGGCCCGCAGCGGCTGCGTGTGACGTCACACAGCCGCTGCGGCCCACCCCCCGTTCGGTCCGGCCACGCCTGCGTTGGCCGGACTACGCCCACGAAACAGCGACCAAATGCCGTTGTTCCGCCTTTCCCTGCCCAGCGACCGCCTCTGCCTGTCAATCAGGAAGAGGCGATCATAGTGGCCCGCCGGCCTTCGGCCGCCTGACATGCACTGGCACACTGCGGAGCCGGCGCAGTTCTGACCCGATCGGACCGCTGCGATGAAGTGCAGTGTGTGATCGGGTCAGAATGACCCCCCATGTACAGTGTATTATTATACAGATGAGACATTGCTCATCTATGCCGCTAGCTGCTGCAATTGTGAGACGATTTCTGCGACTTGCTTGCCAACGGCCCTGCGGGTGCACTGTACACCGACCCGCAATCTATAGGATCACATGGGTGGTAAGGTGTCGTGGATAGTTGCACGTGCCATCCATTCCACGGGATAGATGAGAGGGGACATATCTGTATGCCATTGTTGGTACAATTATTATTATTTTATTACTTATGAAGTGCTAACTACTATGCTGTGCTATAGCATCAAACATATTAATTAGACATCTTAAGCAGGACTAGTACCAGCATATTTAAGGAATTTGATCATTTTAGAGTGCCAAAATAGTGTCATATCTGAGGATTGCTCCATATGATGGGAGAATTTGTAAGATTTGGGGTGTTTTTTGCTTCGTATTTGCTGGACCAGATTATTTAAAGGTGGAGATGATTCATTTACAGTGGTGGTATCTACCTTCTGGAGGATGTAAATAGAAAAGCAGTGCTATAGTTGGAAATGATTGGATTGATAATATTTAAGATTTATTACATATTTAAGAACAATTTCATAGTAAAAATAAATTATCACATCATGTGCCAGAACTAATTAGGATATGAAGATATATATATTGTCGAAGTCAAAAATATTACATAGAGAGAACATACAGACTCCACACATTATGAGTCGGTATGCTTGCAAATACACGAAGCGAGCACAGCAATATATGGTAACATATTCATTTACACAGACATGCCACAAAGATAGACTCAACACATATTTCATATAGCACATGAATTTAAACATATCAAGCACCAGACATCATAATGTTTTAAATTATATAATGGAGTAACGTCATGTATGTGTATTATTGGAGCGGAGCAAGATGGACATGTCGTGCTTGGTGTCAAAGTAACCAGATTAATGTGTAGATTCATTTGGTGCCTTTGATTAGGTTGTAGCACATTGACATGAGTAGATATGATTGAATGTATGAATATGAAGCCACAATTCAACTGACAACAAAGGACATTCCATTTAAAGCACGTGGACAGGAAACTCAGGCCAGCCCTTTTGATGTCTTCAAGGCTTGCATATGAACTGACCAATGACTCATCATGAATGAGAAAGTTCCCTCCCCTAGACTAATAACAAGAGATCTGTATATGCCCAACAGACTCAGTGTATTGCTGATCACACACACAGAAGTCTCTGTTTTCCCCTGGGTCCTGAGCAAGATGGAGTGTTGGTAATATTTTGCTATTAGCTGGTGTTGAGGCACAGCTAAAGATGGAGGAACTGGAGCGATTATAAAGTGCATTGAGGGAGATGGTGATGCATTGCTGGCCGTGTCTGTATTTGAATTAGTTTGTAATAACTGCTTACTGTGTAAACTGTAACCATGTAACTATATATATACTGTACATTGTGATATATTGAATACATATCCTTTTAATAACAAATATATACATCAATGAGCTTTGGAACTCAGATAATGTGTGAGTGTATTGTTTTCTCTTATGGGATGTAGTGTTTTGCGATGTATAACGCACATTCATAGCACATGGTAATAAGATGCGCAGGCGTCCACAGTATATATTAGAGCTGGCATTTTAAATATTTGTTAGAAAGTAATTTGACTTGAACAGATGGGGGCTGCGTCCACGATATCATGTTCTTGATGATGCACTGTACAAGCGCCGCTGTGGTCGACCAGCTAACGATGGACGCATCGCGACATGCTGCTGAATCACATCCGTGTGTTTTTTTTGTGCTATCAGTAAGGCGCTGATATGAAATTCAAGGGACAGTGAGTTTCTCACAATATTTAAAATGCTACAGCGTATTTTTATTGTTGCAAAACAAAGTTCAAATAAGTCATATTGTGTTTGATTCAGATTGGATTGTTTATCTGTTAAGTAAATTTAAAGAACATTTAAAAGTTGCTGCATAGCCATAATATAGCTGTGTTAGCATGCTGAGAAAATTTGTATACTTTTTAAACTTAGGCCTAAAGTAACTTTTGGTGCCTGTATAGAGTGTGATTTCTTTGTGACAAAGGAGCCGCATGGTCTGTCCTCCATTTTGGGCTAGCCACATGGCCTGTCCACCATCTTGTTCAAGCCACATGGATTTGAAAGGGGGAGGAGCAGTGGCCATTTTAGGAAGGACACTTTCTAAATAGCTAACTTTGTCTGGTTAAAACAATCAGTTTCCTTTGTCACAAAGTTTCCACATATCTACAAATCAAGCACCATTTATAAGTTACCAATAAAGTTATCTAACCCGTGCCATAGTCAATTACAAATAGTTTCAATTGGGCCTGGTGAGAGTAAATGGTGAGATAAGTGAATACTTTTTTTTTTTTGTCTGTGTGTAATTCCCTTAAATAATGTAATGGAGTTGCACACAGATAGAAAAGAAAAAGATAGTTTTTTTTTGTCTTATTTTTCTTCCAGGACTTGTGGAGTCTGTTTGTTAGGGTAGGATAGCAATTGAAATGCTAATTAACTTGTGTAACTACTTTCTTGTACAAGCAAGGCAAATATCTTTGATATGATAGAATACAGTCATTCAGTGTGCCCACAAATACATATGAAGGTGTTTCATAGAAGTGCAGTATATAGTGTGTATATATATATATATATATATATATATATATATATGTGCATGGCCTACATCACAAAACGTACCCAGAAAGGCTAAAAGATCTTAATATGTATAGTATGGAGGAGAGAAGGGAAAGGGGAGACATGATAGAAACTTTCAAATATACCAAAGGTTTTAACAAAGTTCAGGAGGGAAACATTTTTCAAAGGAAGAGAAGTATTAGAACTCGAGGACATACACTGAAACTGGAGGGAGGCAGGTTCAGGGGAAATTTAAGGAAAAATTATTTCACAGAAAGGGTAGTGGATAAGTGGAATAACCTCCCATCAGAGGTGGTAGAGGCTAAGACTGTGGAGCAGTTTAAACATGCTTGGGATAGGCATTTGAATATCCTTACAAGGAATTAAGGTTCAAAGAGGGTTGCGATTACCTAAAGGATAAAAAAAATGGGCAGACTAGATGGGCCAAGTGGTTCTTATCTGCCGTCAAATTCTATGTTTCTATGTATATATATATATATATATTTCTCTGACGTCCTAGTGGATGCTGGGAACTCCGTAAGGACCATGGGGAATAGCGGCTCCGCAGGAGACTGGGCACAACTAAAGAAAGCTTTAGGACTACCTGGTGTGCACTGGCTCCTCCCTCTATGACCCTCCTCCAGACCTCAGTTAGAATCTTGTGCCCGGCTGAGCTGGATGCACACTAGGGGCTCTCCTGAGCTCCTAGAAAAAGAAAGTATATTTTAGGTTTTTTATTTTCAGTGTGATCTGCTGGCAACAGACTCACTGCTACGAGGGACTAAGGGGAGAAGAAGCGAACCTACCTGATTGGAGCTAGTTTGGGCTTCTTAGGATACTGGACACCATTAGCTCCAGAGGGATCGAACACAGGACCCGACCTCGATCGTTCGGTCCCGGAACCGCGCCGCCATCCCCCTTACAGAGCCAGAAGCATGAAGATGGTCCTGAAAATCGGTGGCAGAAGACTTTCGGTCTTCAACAAGGTAGCGCACAGCACTGCAGCTGTGCGCCATTGCTCCTCATGCACACCTCACACTCCGGTCACTGATGGGTGCAGGGCGCTGAGGGGGGGCGCCCTGAGCAGAAATATTAACACCTTGTCTGGCAAAATAACACAATATATAGTCCTAGAGGCTATATATGTGTAAAATACCCCTGCCAGGATCCATAAAAAAGCGGGAGAAAGTCAGCCGAAAAAGGGGCTATCTCCCTCAGCACACTGGCGCCATTTTCTCTTCACAGTGCAGCTGGAAGACAGCTCCCCAGGCTCTACCCTGTAGTTTTCAGGCTCAAAGGGTTAAAAAGAGAGGGGGGGCACTAAATTTAGGTGCAAATATGTGTATTATAGCAGCTATAAGGGAAAAATCTCTGTGGGTAGTGTGAATCCCTGCATTATATAGCGCTCTGGTGTGTGCTGGCATACTCTCTCTTTGTCTCCCCAAAGGACTTTGTGGGGTCCTGTCCTCAGTCAGAGCATTCCCTGTGTGTGTGCGGTGTGTCGGTACGGCTTTGTCGACATGGTTGATGAGGAGGCTTATGTGGAGGCGGAGCAGATGCCGATAAAAGTGATGTCGCCCCCTCTGGGGCCGACACCAGAGTGGATGGATAGGTGGAAGGTATTAACCGACAGTGTCAACTCCTTACATAAAAGGCTGAATGACGTAACAGCTGTGGGACAGCCGGCTTCTCAGCCCGCGCCTGCCCAGGCGTCTCAAAGGCCATCAGGGGCTCAAAAACCCCCGCTACCTCAGATGGCAGACACAGATGTCGACACGGAGTCTGACTCCAGTGTCGACGAGGTTGAGACATATACACAATCCACTAGGAACATCCGTTGCATGATCTCGGCAATGAAAAATGTGTTATACATTTCTGACATTAACCCAGGTACCACAAAAAAGGGGTTTTATGTTTGGGGAGAAAAAGCAGACAGTGTTTTGTTCCCCCATCAGATGAGTGAATGAAGTGTGTGAAGAAGTGTGGGTTCCCCCGATAAGAAACTGGTAATTTCTAAAAAGTTACTGATGGCGTACCCTTTCCCGCCAGAGGATAGGTCACGTTGGGAGATATCCCCTAGGGTGGATATGGCGCTCACACGTTTGTCAAAAAGGTGGCACTGCCGTCTTAGGATACGGCCACTTTAAAGGAGCCTGCTGATAAAAAGCAGGAGGCTATCCTGAAGTCTGTATATACACACTCAGGTACTATACTGAGACCTGCAATTGCCTTCAGCATGGATAGTGCTGCTGCAGCGTGGTCTATTTCCCTGTCAGGACAGGGATACTATTTGCTAACCATAGAGCATATTAAAGACGTCGTCTTATATATGAGGGATGCACAGAGGGATATTTGCCGGCTGGCATCCAGAATTAATGCAATGTCCATTCTGCCAGGAGGGTATTAGGGACCCGGCAGTGGACAGGCGATGCTGACTTTAGAAGGCACATGAAGATTCTGCCTTATAAGGGTGAGGAATTGTTTGGGAATGGTCTCTGGGACCTCGTATCCACAGCAACAGCTGGGAAGGAAAATATTTACCCCAAGTTTCCTCACAGCCTAAGAAAGCACCGTATTATAAGGTACAGTCCTTTTGGCTTCAGAAAAGCAAGCGGGTCAAAGGCGCTTCCTTTCTGCACAGAGACAAGGGAAGAGGGAAAAAGCTGCACCAGACAGCCAGTTCCCAGGATCAAAAATCTTCCCCCGCTTCCTCTGAGTCCGCTGCATGACGCTGGGGCTCCACAGGTGGAGCCAGGTGCGGTGGGGGCGCGTCTCGGAAACTTCAGCGACCAGTGGGCTCGCTCACAGGTGGATCCCTGGGTTCTGCAAATAGTATCACAGGGATACAAGCTGGAGTTCGAGGCGACTCCCCCTCGCCGTTACCTCAAATCAGCCTTGCCTGCTGCCCTCGTGGAGAGGTAGTACTGGTGGCAATTCACAAGCTGTACTTCCAGCAGGTGATAATCAAGGTACCCCTCCTTCAACAAGGACGGGGTTACTATTCCACAATGTTTGTGGTACCGAAACCAGACGGTTCGGTGAGACCCATTCTAAAATTGAAATCCTTGAACACTTATAGTCGAAGGTTCAAGTTCAAAATGGAATCGCTCAGGGCGGTTATTACAAGCCTGGACGAAGGGGATTACATGGTATCACTGGACATCAAGGATGCTTACCTGCATGTCCCCATTTACCCTCCTCACCAGGAGTACCTCAAAATTGTGGTACAGGACTGTCATTACCAATTCCAGACGTTGCCGTTGGTCTGTCCCCGGCACCAAGGGTATTTACCAAGGTAATGGCCGAAATGATGATACTCCTTCGAAAAAAAGGGAGTTATAATTATCCCGTACTTGGACGATCTCCTTATAAAGGCGAGGTCCAGGGAACAGATGTTCGTCGGAGTAGCCCTATCTCGGGAAGTGCTACAACAGCACGGCTGGATTCTGAATAGTCCAAAGTCGCAGCTGGTTCCTACGACGCGTCTACTGTTCCTGAGTATGGTTCTGGACACAGAACAGGAAAAAGGGTTTCTCCCGGAGGAGAAGGTCAAGGAGTTGTCATCTCTAGTCAGAGACCTCCTAATACAAATACAGGTGTCGGTGCACCAATGCACGCGAGTCCTGGGAAAGATGGTAGCTTCTTACGAAGAAATTCCATTCGGTAGGTTCCATGCAAGGATCTTCCAGTGGGATCTGTTGGACAAGTGGTCCGGGTCGCATCTTCAGATGCATCGGCTGATAATCCTGTCTCCAAGGGCCAGGGTGTCGCTGTTGTGGTGGCTGCAGAGTGCTCATCTTCTAGAGGGCCGCAGATTCGGCATACAGGACTGGGTCCTGGTGACCACAGATGCCAGCCTTCGAGGCAGGTGGGCAGTCACACAGGGAAGAAACTTCCAAGGATTATGGTCAAGTCAGGAGACTTCCCTACACATAAATATTCTGGGACTAAGGGCCATTCACAATGCCCTAAGTCAGGCTAGACCCCTACTTCAACACCAGCCGGTGTTGATCCAGTCAGACAACATCACGGCGGTCGCCCATGTAAACCAGCAGGGCGGCACAAGAAGCAGGATGGTGATGGCAGAAGCCACAAGGATTTTCAGATGGGCTGAAAATCATGTGTTAGCACTGTCAGCAGTGTTCATTCCCGGAGTGGACAACTGGGAAGCAGACTTTCTCAGCAGGCACGACCTCCACCCGGGAGAGTGGGGACTTCATCCAGAAGTCTTCAAAATGATTGTACACCATTGGGAAAGGCCACAGGTGGACATGATGGCGTCCCGCCTCAACAAAAAGCTAAAAAGATATTGCGCCAGGTCAAGGGACCCTCAGGCGATAGCTGTGGACGCTCTGGTAACACCGTGGGGGTACCAGTCGGTGTATGGGTTCCTTCCTTTGCCTCTCATACCCAAGGTATTGAGAATACTAAGAAGGAGAGGAGTAAGAACAATACTCGTGGTTCCGGATTGGCCAAGAAGAGCTTGGTACCCAGAACTTCAAGAAATGTTCTCAGAGGACCCATGGCCTCTGTCGCTCAGACAGGACCTGCTGCAGCAGGGGCACTGCCTGTTCCAAGACTTACCACGGCTGTGTTTGACGGCATGGCGGTTGAACACCGGATCCTAAAGGCATTCCGGAGGAAGTCATTCCTACGCTGATTAAGGCTAGGAAAGATGTGATCGCAAATATTATCACCGCATATGGCAAAAATATGTTGCTTGGTGTGAGGCCAGGAAGGCCCCAACGGAGGAATTTCAACTGGGTCGATTTCTGCACTTCCTACAGTCAGGAGTGACTACGGGCCTAAAATTGGGTTACGTTAAGGTCCAGATTTCGTCTCTGTACATTTTCTTCCAAAAAGAACTGGCTTCACTGCCTGAAGTTCAGACTTTTGTTAAGGGAGTGCTGCATATTCAGCCCCCGTGTGTGCCTCTAGTGGCACCGTGGGATCTCAACGTGGTGTTGGATTTCCTGAAGTCGCATTGGGTTGAGCCACTTAAATCCGTAGAGCTAAAATACCTCACGTGGAAAGTGGTCATGCGGTTGGCCTTGGCGTCGGCCAGGTGTGTATCAGAATTGGCGGTTTTGTCATGCAAAAGCCCTTATCTGATTTTCATATGGATAGAGCGGAATTGAGGACTCGTTCCCAATTCCTTCCTAAGGTGGTATCAGCTTTTCATGTGAACCAACCTATTGTGGTGCCCGCGGCTACATGGGACTTGGAGGACTCCAAGTTACTGGACGTAGTCAGGGCCCTGAAAATATATGTTTCCAGGACGGCTGGAGTCAGGAAAACTGACTCGCTATTTATCCTGTATGCACCCAACAAGCTGGGTGCTCCTGCTTCTAAGCAGACTATTGCTCGCTGGATCTGTAGCACGATTCAACTTGCACATTCTGCGGCTGGTCTGCCGCACCCTAAATCTGTAAAAGCCCATTCCACAAGGAAAGTGGGCTCTTCTTGGACGGCTGCCCGAGGGGTCTCGGCTTTACAACTTTGCCGAGCTGTTACTTGGTCGGGTTCAAACATTTTTGCAAAAGTCTACAAGTTTGATACCCTGGCTGAGGAGGACCTTGAGTTTGCTCATTCGGTGCTGCAGAGTCATCCGCACTCTCCCGCCCGTTTGGGAGCTTTGGTATAATCCCCATGGTCCTTACGGAGTTCCCAGCATCCACTAGGACGTCAGAGAAAATAAGATTTTACTCACCGGTAAATCTATTTCTCGTAGTCCGTAGTGGATGCTGGGCGCCCATCCCAAGTGCGGATTGTCTGCAATACTTGTATATAGTTATTGTTAACTAAAGGGTTATTGTTGAGCCATCCGTTGAGAGGCTCAGTTATATTTCATACTGTTAACTGGGTATAGTATCACGAGTTATACGGTGTGATTGGTGTGGCTGGTATGAGTCTTACCCGGGATTCAAAATCCTTCCTTATTGTGTCAGCTCTTCCGGGCACAGTATCCTAACTGAGGTCTGGAGGAGGGTCATAGAGGGAGGAGCCAGTGCACACCAGGTAGTCCTAAAGCTTTCTTTAGTTGTGCCCAGTCTCCTGCGGAGCCGCTATTCCCCATGGTCCTTATGGAGTTCCCAGCATCCACTACGGACTACGAGAAATAGATTTACCGGTGAGTAAAATCTTATTATATATATATATATATATATATATATAAAATATTATTATAATTATGTGTATATTTATATCAGTGTATGTTCTGCAAGATAGCTATCCAATCTGAATCATAGCATTTAAATTATAGATTATTGCAGTCATTATAGATCTGTGTGAAATCGGATACATTTATTTGATATATATATGTATATATATATATAAGACAAATTGTCTGGCACTCTCCCACGGGCTATCTGAGCATGGCTCGTGCTCCGGTGCCCTCCCATCCGGACTGCGATGTCTCGGTATATAAATGGCAAAGAACGAGGCGGCACTCAGGAGTCTTGTGATAAACAGGTGAACTCTGTTTGGAAAACTTTATCGACGTTTCGGGGTACAAGCCCCCGTCTTCAGACTGTGTGTCCTGAAGACGGGGGCTTGTACCCCGAAACGTCAATAAAGTTTTCCAAACAGAGTTCACCTGTTTATCACAAGACTCCTGAGTGCCGCCTCGTTCTTTGCCATTTATATATATATATATATATATATATATTTGAATTAGTGTGTTAAGGGAGTAATTATAAAAACATGAAACGCAGTTCTGACCTAGTCGTTAAGGTTTATACAGAACAAGTGTGGGTTGTGTTAGTGAGCGATAGTAGTTTTTATTGCTCACATTCATCGAAGTAGTGTGGTTTATTGAATGGCGAACGCACGTTTGTACACGTGGCACAGTACGCGAGGACAGCGTACAGAGGCGTACACGTGGCGTAAAGACATGCACGGTCGTGTGTTTACGCAAGGTTGCGTAGAGTTGAGAGCGCAAATTATAACCGCACAATAGCAGTTCAAATTTAAGGCGGGATAGAATACATTTAATACTATAGCACATAACTATCCGATTTCAAAAGCAGATTAGTGTAAGACTTTGTTTAGACTGTACTGCCTCTGGGTTAAAACCATCAATCAAAGGGAGTGATATTTTTCTGTACAGAAAAAGAATAAACACTGTGTAATTGAGTGAGTGAAAGTAGGAATGAACGGTTGTCGAACCCCGGAAGTCCGGAACTCGTGGTGACACTAAGTAAGCAGAGGCTTGGTGGTGTGAGGCAGCTGACTTACGTTAATACAGATAGAGAAATACGCAAATCGTGAGGAGATTTGCAGAGGAGCGTGATATAGAATAGTGCATTGTGAAGTTTAGAATTGTGAATTGAAGTAAAGGTTTTGTGTTACGCTCCGGCTGAGGAGCGCAGCTTGTGGATTCGACTCCAGTGGTCGTAGGGCGGATAGGTTACAAGAACCTATACGTTGTGTAATTGGATCGCGTGTTTGTGTGTGCGATACGTGGCGCAACGTGATACCCTTTTGCGTAAACCATGGTATCATTAGCGCCGTGTAGAGCATACGCAAGCGTGATTTGTGTATAACAAAAGGGAAGTTTTCGCTGGTCTCTCTCAGGAAAATCTTCAATGGTAGATATTCACTGGAAAAGGTAAGTTAATCCTAAAACTTCCAGTGAATAGAAACCAGTTTGGGTCCTCACTGGGTACGCGGTGTTCACTATTGGAGTGAGTCGTGGTACATCAGCGGAGTAGGAGTAAGTGGAAAGTGCTCGAAAGACTTTCACTGTCACCTTGATTGTGCAGTTGGGGATTGCGGCCCAAAGGGTCAGCTCGGTTTATTATGTGTGAAAAGTATGGTACACACACAGAGGCTTTTTGCAATAAATGGGTACGTATGACTGCTGAAGATAGGGCATCATTCCCTAGGGTTGGTGAGTTTGAGTCTAAGGTATTGCAGGTCGCATGTCTAACCAAAGTCATATAAGACAAGAACGGAAATATAAGAACTGTTTGAACTTGTAGCAACAATAAACAAGTAGAAAAAAGAGAAAGCAAGTACACCACCATATGTAGATGTGGAAGCAGTTACGGCCAGCGTACAAACTATAGAAAATAATAAAAATATGAAAAATATGAATGTAACCTACATATGTACTAATGAATGTCGAAATTTTATTTAGGAGGAGAAGGCGACCTGGCTGGTTTCAGCCATTTCTCATGCACTCAGAGGAAGTATCCAACCGGTAAAAAAAGAGCAGTAGCCTGCAGGGGAAGTGGCTGAGACCAGTGGAACTGGTAAGTATGGAGTCATTCGTGTACATATATAGTAAAACCCAAAAATAAAATAAAAATCAAGAAAGTAACATCAGAAATGGAGAAAATCGTGTCCACACATTAGTATTTGCCAGTAGGAAAGCGGACAGAGATAGGCTAAACCCCGGGTATTTCTTTTAGTTACCATATAAGAAGTATTCATTCCTAGTAATGCCCCTAGTCAAGATGAGCTTGGAAATGTTTGTTGGACCATTAATACGGAATGAGAAGGATTGAATTAATACTTTGCATGACCTAGAAGCTTGTTGATTTTTTTTTGTCTTTTGCAGTACTAGAAAATTATCCGTCTGGATAAGATCACTGGTAAACACTAATTCGGCAAATGGGAGGAACGAAAGAAGTGCAACATTACCCTTTGACAAAAACCTGCTGAAGTACCGATTGGGCCCCTACGTTGCTAAACCCATTCCTTTCCTTCTTTTTCCTAACAGAAATTACCCCTGACTAACGTAACAGAGATTTTGTTAAATGTGAAATACATATATTGTATTCCCACTCAGGAAGTACAAGGTATGTTAGATACCCTCAAAGACTAATGTTGCATTACACTGTTCTAGATTCATGTCCATCACAGGTAGAGGAAATTATCTCACAAATACAGGGTTCCCTTTAGACCAAAGATGGACAGGACACTGGATTGATGGTGAATGTAGCCCCAGTAGTAGTACAAATAAAAGGTGTCAGGATAGCTCCAAAAATCCCTCAGTACCCTCTGAAGCCAGAGGTGGAATTAGGAGTATACCCCGTCATAGAACGGCTGATACAGCAGGACATCCTAGTCAGGATGTCCAGCACAGCCAATAGTTCCATCTTCCCTGTGGAAAAAGAGTGGGGGGGAGGGGTTACAGGCTAGTGCAGGATCTAAGGGGGAGAAACAAGATAGTTGAGAGTAGGGCCCAATCCAGTTGTCAGTTTAATAAAATCCTCTCCACCTCTACAAACTTATCTGTCACCAACCTCTATTCTGTTTCTCCACAGTTTCCTCTTCATCTTTTGTGTTCACACAGGGTGGTACAATACATGGACCTGATTACAGTTCAAACACTACATGCCTAATTGGTCCTTCAGAGTACTGCCCGAACCCAGTATATCTCACCAGCACGATGACACCAGTATTACTGCAGTGTGCCTTGTCATGCACAAAGGGTGGAGGAAGGATGAGAATACTGGTGAAGGGAAATTTTATATAGACACTGATATGCCCATTGGTGAATGCAGACCTGATATTTTCTTCTTCTTTCTCTCCTCTTGAAATTTTTTTTCTTTTTTTTTTGAGTTATGCTCATGGTACTCTACATTGCAAACACACAACAGTTAAATTAAGATACAAATTTGTGTTCCCTATGGGAAAAGGATGTCTGGAAATCGAAGGGGTATGGTTAGGAGTCCCCAGGACTCTGGAGAGATGGACAAGGTAAGCCAGTGGCCCCCAGGATGTATCTCCCCAGCCTAGCTGAGGCGGCATATGGTCTGACTCACCTGGGGTAAGGAAGGTATGTGCAAATTGGTAAGAGCTTTACTGGTGTGTACCAGGGTTCTCTTCTCAGGCAAGCAGGAAAGCAATGACCTGTCTTACTTGCATGAGGAAGAACATTTGGTAAGGTAGTACTAACAGAGCCATCCCATATCCCTCCTGCAGACGGACCTTTTCAGGTAATACAAATCGACGTTGTACAGTTAACACCCTTTAGGAATTATTAGTATGTATTGGTGTGCACTGATGTTTTCTCAAACTGGGTAGAGGCATTTCCTGCCGCCACGGATGCTGCTGTGTTTACCGCAAAGAAATTGTGCAGAAATTTGTGTGTAGATATGGTACCCCTATAAGTACTGTAGGAGAAAAGTGAAATTGGACTATTGTGGTCATAGACACTGCCATTAGTATTATGTAGCATCGGAACCACTCCCAGATCTTCACTTAACGAATCACCCTCTTCGAAAATTTTTTTTTTTTTGGAAGACAACCTGATGTCATGATTGATCCGCACAATGATCAGAAATACACCAATGAGGTGACAGTACAGTACCTTATCGAGATGAGCCAGCATTTGAGAACTTGACAAAAGAACTTGAAACTGTTGATTCCTGGTATGCCAAATACTAACTGTCTTGATTGTGAACCAAGAGACTGTGTGATTGTTCTTACACTCAGGTTGCCTAATAGACAGGTGGGAAGGACCATACCAAGTTTTGTTGACAGCACTATCCTAGTGAAAGTAGCCGAGAGAGAGACTTGGGTCCACGATTCCCATTTCAGGAAAGTCGGTAGTCCGGAAGGAACTCATAAATGGAGTGAGATCACAAAAGTATCACCAGAGAGTCTGTTCCGAGAAGACTGAGAGGCGGCACTGTTGAACACTACCTGAGCATGCTAAAGGATTACAGAAAGACCAGTCTTTGTGATTGATTTGCTATGGACAAGATTTGTTTTGTTCTATTTTTTTTCTCTTTTCTCTTTTTCCCGCTGACAAACATTTTTTTTCAGGACATTCTAATTTTGCGAGGTTTTTCATGAGGAGTCGAATGTGGGACTGGAACTGGTTCTGGATGAAGGAGTGATTTCCTTATCGGATCCCAGGATTAGCCTATCAGTTTGTTAAAGCCAGAGAAAAATCAAAGGTCTAGTATTTACAGAGTTCGGAGGTAACGTGATAGGCTATTGTCTAAGGAATACTGTATTTTGTAGTTATTGTGACCCCATATTTGAAGATGAGTGCATCCAGAGATATCAGTCTAGCAATAAGGCAGCATTTGACAGACATCCCTTGAGTGATTACCACTCACTAGTGGGTAAGGTCTTAAACCAATCGGAATGTTGGATGTGCTCACACGTACCTCTAAGACAAAATGATGCAGGATTAGTGCCATATTTTTTTTAAAGTTAGCTGAGGTACTTGAATTACACGGAAGGGGGAGGGGACCGGTGGACAAAGAGTATAATATAACTAGACCCCCCAGTCTTAAGATCCACCAGTACCATAGATAAATCCTTGGTATGTTTAAATTTCACTTATTTCAGTTAATCAAGAAATTGGGAGGTACTCAGGAACAATCAGACAATGGCTATTCACACATAGCAGATAAAGAGCTCATTAATATATGTAGAAGAAAGGTTTATGAGTGGCTCTCCCCGAACTCCGAAGGTTTATGTTATCTAGGAAGGACACTACTTATAACCTTTGTTCAGTGATGAAATAGACCTAGCATACGTTCCAGAAATGGAAACAATGTTCAGGGAATGATAGGAATGTAAACCATGAAAATGTTATATGTCACTTTCACGATTTGTTTGTGTTTTCTCCCTCTACCCAGCAGAACCACAATCGAATCCAAACATCAGTGTACAAAGATGTAGGTACATGTATGTGTGAAATGTTCGTTCAAATCAGACATCATAGGCCATAACACTGTCCCAGCATACTCTATAGGTTGAATGTTGTCCCACACCCAACCAGTGGTCGCATGACCGCCGAGTGCATATAGAGGATGTCTCTTCCTTCTCCCTGTCTTCCCCAAATATAGTCAAGTGTCTGATTTGCGAAATGAATACATATGTGTGTCTAGGTCACTGATTATTGTCTGAAATATTTTTCTTATGTTAATAATTTATGGCAGTTATTGTTTACTGCCAAAGGGTGGACTGTCGAAGTCAAAAATATTACATAGAGAGAACATACAGACTCCACACATTATGAGTCACTATGCTTGCAAATACGCGCAGCGAGCACAGCAATATATGGTAGCATATGCATTTACACAGACATGCCACAAAGATAGATTCAACACATATTTCATACAGTGCATACATTTAAACATATCAAGCACCAGACATAATAAGGTTTTAAATTATATAATGGAGTAACGTCATGTATGTGTATTATTGGAGCGGAGCAAGATGGACATGTCGTGCTTGGTGTCAAAGTAACCAGGTTAATGTGTAGATTAATTTGGTGCCTGTGATTAGGTTGTAGCACATTGCCATGAGTAGATATGATTGAATGTATGAATATGAAGCCACAATTCAACTGACAACAAAGAATTTTCCATTTAAAGCATGTGGACAGGAAACTCAGGCCAGCCCTTTTGATGTCTTCAAGGCTTGCATATGAACTGACCAATGACTCATCATGAATGAGAAAGTTCCCTCCTCTAGACTAATAACAAGAGATCTGTATACGCCCAACAGACTCAGTGTATTGCTGATCACACACACAGAAGTCTCTGTTTTCCCCTGGGTCCAGAGCGAGATGGAGTGTTGGTAATATTTTGCTATTAGCTGGTGTTGAGGCACAGCTAAAGATAGAGGAATGGAGCGATTATAAAGTGCATTGAGGGAGATGGTGATGCATTGCTTGCCGTGTCTGTATTTGAATTAGTTTGTAATAACTGCTTACTGTGTAAACTGTAACCATGTAACTATATATATATATATATATATATATATATATACAAAGAACCCAGCACTCACCAAAGTAAACTCACTTATCCTCAACAATTCAATAAATAAATGATGGGGGTTTAGTTAGTGGATTGGCCAATGCACGGAAGCCTGCATACCGATTTTCAAGGTACCCCACCTTCATGCAGGTCCTACACTATCACAGAGTCTTAAAACCTGACTACTTCACTGCTGTTACACACATCATCTGCCTGCTAGATTTAATGTGTACCTGCCACACTTTTATGGCATTTAAAGGTACACTAGTCACCTTTTGCACTGGCTCAAAGATGATTGCTAAGGAACAGCTGAGACAGGTTCAGTATAATAAAGTCCACACAGGGGTGCATGAGAAAGCTAGTGGCCACGGTTAATGTACAGTGTATATATATATATATATATATATATACACTGTACATTGTGATATATTGAATACATATCCTTTTAATAACAAATATATACATCAATGAGCTTTGGAACTCAGATAATGTGTGGGTGTATTGTTTTCTCTTATGGGATGTAGTGTTTTGCAATGTATAACGCACATTCATAGCACATGGTAATAAGATGCCCAGGCGTCCACAGTATATATTAGAGCTGGCATTTTAAATATTTGTTAGAAAGTAATTTGACTTGAACAATATGCATAGTTTATACACCTTTTTCGATCTCTTATTAATCTGTTCACAATCTGACCTTTTGGTGTCTGTTCCTGTTAAGTACCCCTGGTAGATCCACAAGTCCATGTTTGAATAAACACAGCACAGTTCGGCAGAGTCAATATATTTACCAGTCATCTGTTTATGTGAGCAATTGGATAAGTTTATTCATCGAGATATATATAAACAAAGGCTTCATATATATCACACCATATGATATCTAATCATGAATTATTCATGAGCACATCTGATGGGACTGTCCTATTTGAGAATTAAAAACAAGGACGTTATCAATGTTTAGTCCACTGTGGTCACTATTAGTTATATGATCCACCTCTTATGCTCAATTAGTAGTTTTATTATTATTATTTAAATAATGTTATAGTTTCATTTATATGCGCATATTAATCATTACAGTTGTTAATGAACTATTTATGTGTTCACATTTGATTGATTTTATAGATAATAAAATTTTCTTGTAATTATAATTATTCTATTGAGTTTATTCATGTCCTGTTGCCCAGAGCCGGCCCTAACCAATATGATGCCCTAGGCAAGATTTTGGCTGGTGCCCCCTAGCACCACCGCTGGTTCTTCCTCTGACCTTGCACCTCTTTCCCAGCACCATCACCTCTCACCTATAGCAGTCCTTATTTTGGTGTTTGTACCCCCTATATTTTAAATAGGAACAGTTCGCACATTTGGCGCACAGCCCAAAAAGGGGTGTGTTTTTGCTGGCAAGGGGCATGGCCATACAATAGTAACCCCAATTCCAATTACGCCACACAGTACTGCAACTTTATTCAAATTTGGTCATGCGATAGTGTCCATAATTCATATTACATCCCACAGCAGTATCACTTTACCTTATAAACGTTACTCCTCACAGTAGAGCACCTTATTCACATTACATCACACTGAATTGCTCCTTATTCACATTACTCCACACTCTATTGCTCTTTATTCACATTAGACGACACAGTAGTGCCCTTCTATATGCAACGCCACATAGTAGAGCACCTTATACACATAATGCCACACATTAGTAATGCAATACCCCTTAATTCCACACAGTAATGCCCCTTACACATATGAGACACCTTATTAATGTCCTTATAAACATAATGCACCTTACACATTATGACAACCTTTATTAATGCCCTTTTACACATAATGTCCCTTACACATAAGCCACACATTATTAATGCCCTTATACACATAATGACACACATAGTGCCCCCTACACATTTGCTGCACATTATTAGTGCCCCTATACACATAATGACACACATACAGTAGTACCCTGTTACACATATGCCGCACATTATTAATGCCCTTATACACAACACACATAGTGCCCCTTACACATATGTTGCACATTTTTAATGCATTTTTACATGACACACATAATGCTCCTTACACATATTCCAAACACTACTGCACAACCAACCCACTCACATGCACACAGCACTCACACTGCCACTAACACTGTGACCTCTGCCTCTGCATGGATACAGATGTGTCCTCATAAATCTTGCCTCAATGCTAATGTCGGACACACCTTTTTTTTAATGAAAATGCATCTTATTTGCATTGCTATGTGGCTAGGATGCATAAGCAGCTTCTGCTGATTAAAATGATATGCAGCATGCCTATATACTGTGTGAGACTGTGGCTGTATCTGCATATGAAATGCTACACACAGAATATAGGCATGCCACATATCAGTTTAATCAGCAGAAGCTGCTGATGCCCCTAGGCATATCAAATGCCCTAGGCAATTGCCTAGTTTGCCTATGCCTATGGCCGGCTCTGCTGTTGCCTCTAGTTAAGTCTAAATAGCGCAAGGGGTTTTATAGTTTGTGACATTTCTTCAGTGTCCACACGCTGCATGTCTACATGTCTCTTGACATTATCAACAGGTCAACATTCTTATGTCTATATGCTTCCCAATTAGCATAATATGCCAATCCCTACTCCTGGACTCCTATACTTCCAAAGAAGTTTATTTTTACAGTCACTAATTAATTAATTAATTAATGATAAAGGTGGTTTTAACACAGGTGACTGCAATCATTAATTAACAGGGAAGTCCAGGAGCAGATTATATCGTACTTGGTGGAAGGCATCATGTTGGAAGGTCTGCATTACACTTTAACTGGGTTACTGTATATATCATATCTTATAGTTAAAATTCTACATAGGGCGCAGATGTACCAAGTCTTGGAGAGAGATAAATTCGAGAGAGATAATGTACCAACCAATCAGCTCCTAAATGCCATGTTACAGACTGTGTTTGAAAAATAACAGGTACTTTATCACTCTAGAAGGCTTAGTAAATCTGCCCCTGAAGGTCTATTTCTACCAGTGTAGTAAACAGATTTGTGAAGATTTGTTATACATTATGGCCCTCATTCCGAGTTGTTCGCTCTGTAAAAATCTTCGCATCGCTGCGATTTTCCGCTTAATGCGCATGCGCAATGTTCGCACTGCGACTGCGCCAAGTAAATTTGCTATGCAGTTAGGAATTTTACTCACGGCTTTTTCATCGTTCTGGCGATCGTAATGTGATTGACAGGAAATGGGTGTTACTGGGCGGAAACAGGCCGTTTTATGGGCGTGTGGGAAAAAACGCTACCGTTTCCGGAAAAAACGCAGGAGTGGCCGGAGAAACGGAGGAGTGTCTGGGCGAACGCTGGGTGTGTTTGTGACGTCAAACCAGGAACGACAAGCACTGAACTGATCGCAGATGCCGAGTAAGTCTGAAGCTACTCAGAAACTGCTACGAGGTGTGTAATCGCAATATTGCGATTACTTCGTTCGCAATTTTAAGATGCTAAGATTCACTCCCAGTAGGCGGCGGCTTAGCATGAGCAACTCTGCTAAAATCGCCTTGCGAGCGAACAACTCGGAATGACCTCCAATGTTCCATTTAAGACACAAATGAAAGTAAACTAAACAGTATTTTAGGAGAAAAATTAAAAGTGTATAAAAACAATGCAGCAGTGCTAAAGTGTGAACCTTTTGGACTTTGAATTGATGTTTCAATCTTTCCCCCACATGTATATTCAGATGTATTTGCAAATCCACAAAGATCCATTTACCAAGAGAAGTCCCAAGGACTGTGAAGTGGACATACATGATAAAATATGGACAGGTGGCCAGTAGGCGTATTTGCACACACATTAAGAAGCTTTGCATTTTGGCACTTTTTGATGTTTGTAATCCTGCACTTTAAGTGCATCTCATAATATGTAAGTAAATAGTGCAACTATGATTGAATACATCACCGGAGAATAGATGTAAGATACATTCTATAGCAACATTTGTTGGGGAAGACAAGTGTCCTTTGTGTGGCTTTATTGTGTATGCCTTGTCCCCGTATATGCTGGGTAGAGCAGAGCATGGACCGCCAGGCAATGGGACTTGGTTTACCAGGTCCCATTGTAATCTCATATGCTACTCTAGTGATAATTGCATCACTGCATGTGATTTCTTCTATCAAACCAAATGGAAAGGTAACTGCCATAATTTGCTAATGTCAAAACTGGGCAGGTGCAGCACCGCTTAAAAGTGCAACTCAAAAATTGTATTTCCAGAACGTTGTTCCTCTATGAAATGGCCTAACGCCATATACGTTTCTATAATGGGTACAGTGTGTGCAGTGCACAGGGGCCCTTGGGTCCAGGGGGGATCACACCGCACACACTGCGCCCATAGAATATACTTACCCCTCCAGAGTACCGCAACGGAGGCCCTGCTGTGCGGGTACAGATCACTCGGAAAATGCCCACTGCGGCCATTTCCGCATGATTTGCGCATGCACACTGTAGGTGTCCCCAGGAACAAGGTGCGGGAGCCATGTTCCTGGAGACCTGCTGCCGGAGAGGAGGGGGCCCGCGACGGAGGCTGCACGCGGGTCCCCTCCTCTCTTAAAATGTCCCTGCCTGAACCACTGCAAAACTCAATTGATCTTTCATTCTGCAATGGTCTCCCTCATCGATAATTGCTAATTTTGATGTTCTCTGCATAACCTTAAGCAGATCTGCAATCTGTAGTTCGCCATCTGGCTTGCTATGGTACTGTGCAGTTGTGCAGGTACTCTAACTTGGGTAGTATACATTAAATGTGTTATCTAAGCTGCTAGTATTTATGTGTGTAATGTAGCTGCCTCAGTGCTCTCCTCTTTGTCTCTTTTTTCTATTCCCCGCTTTCTCTCCTGCTACTTTATCTTTCTCCTCCATCTCTGTTTTGCTCATCCCCCCCCCTCTCTCTCTCTCTCTCTCTCTCTCTCTATCTCTCTCTCTATCTCTCTCTCTCTCCTGACTCAAGGGGGTAATTTTACTAATGATTAAGGTTAAGAGATTTAAAATTTATTTAAAATGTCTCAACATAAATCTTTAGTAAATTTACCTTTGGTTTATCTTATGTTTAGGCTCAGCAGTACCTCCTCCTCTTAATGGCAGTGCTCATACAATTGCTGTCATTGAGAAATATAACAGTGCCTTACTAAAGTATTCACCCACCTTTGCATTTTTCATGTTTTGTTGCCTCACAACCTGGAATTAAAATGGATTGTTTGACGGTTTGCATCATTTAATTCACAGAACATGCCTACAACTTTAAAGATGTTTTTTTTTTATTATTGTGAAGCAAACAACAAATAGGACAAAATAACAGAAACTTCAGCATGCATAACTATTCACCCCCTAAAGTCAGTACTTTGTAGAGCCACTTTTGTGGCAATTACAGCTGCAAGTCGCTTTGGATAAATCTGTATCAGCTTGCTACATCTTGCCACTGGGATTTTTGCCCATTCCGCAAGGCAAAACTGCTCCAGCTCCTTCATGTTGGATGGTTTTCGCTTCTGAACAGCAATCTTCAAGTCTGACCACAGATTCTCAATTGGATTGAGATCTGGGATTTGACTAGGCCATTCCAACACATTTAAATGTTTCCCCTTAAACCACTCGAGTGTTGCTTTAGCAGTATGCTTCGGGTCATTGTCCTGCTAGAAGGTGAACCTCCGTCCGAGTCTCAAATCACAGGCAGACTGAAAAAGGTTTTCCTCAAGAATATCCCTGTATTTAGCACCATCCATCTTTCCCTCAACTCGAAACAGTTTCCCAGTCCCTGCTTCAGAAAAACATCCCCAGAGCATGATGCTGCCACCACCATTGTCACAACTGAGGGCTGGTGTTGGTGTGAGACTACCTCAGTTGTAGGGGCTGGTGTAAAGGAGAATATGGGTGGCTGAATAGGACTCCTAGACATGAAGGAATTCTTCCACCAGTGCCCGAAGATGTGACCACGACAATAAAGATAAAATAAATGTTTGTTTATTAAACACAGTTCTAGTGGTACACCGGCAGTTGCACAAGATGATATGAGGAATGGTTAAAAACAGTACATAGTTCCACAAACAGTAACAGCTGTAATGTTCCTTTAGGTGTGGCATCCGCACAAGACTAGCTTGGGAAATAAGGAGATGGTCAGTCCTTACCAACACCTAGATGC
The DNA here is from genome assembly GCF_028390025.1 of Pseudophryne corroboree. NCBI lineage: Eukaryota > Metazoa > Chordata > Amphibia > Anura > Myobatrachidae > Pseudophryne > Pseudophryne corroboree. The sequence continues at coordinate 787,562,589 of NC_086447.1, forward strand.
TGTAGAATGGATGAAAACTGGAACTGGTCAGCAGATGTGATACAGAGGCTGAGCGTACTGCAGAATGAATGGTATTTGTAACTGCCGGATTTGCCGGTTGGAAGGGATGTTGAAGAACTGTGAATGAAGTACAGGTCCGGATGAGACAGATAATGATGTTAAATAACACTGATGATTCTAAAGAACGATGAATTGAGAAACAGATGACTTGATACTGTAGACAATAGGAACACTGATGGCGGAGCACCGATGATGATAGGTAGCTTGAACACCAATGGAAGCCCAATGCTGGAAGTTGGTGTTTTTTTTAGAGCACTGCCAATAGCAGCATATGCTGAGAAGGCTATGAAGTCAGGCAGAACTGGAGATTTCAGGATCTGGAATACCTGTAACACAGTTAGAATCATAGAAAGCAGAGACAGGATACACTAGGTGATGACAACCAAAGCACTGACGATTTCCTGGTCTAAGATCAGTCCCTTTATACCCTCAGCAGTGCAGGGATTGGATCAGCAATCAGGCTGAGCTCAGCAGGACTGTAGATTGGTAGAAAAAGTATCACATGATCAGAACCAACATGGCTGCGCCCATACTGATTTTTGGAGGGAAACCTGGCTTGTGATTCTATATGGAACTTTCACAGTAATGGCGGCAGCGGCCGCAGGACTGAGAGAATGTCAAGACTGCACAGCATCCTCCTGCACCAGCGACAGAAGCCTCAGTGGGCGAGAGGTGCCACACGGTCCCGCAGTGCTTTACGTAGAGGCCGCGGCTGACAGGAGACGCTACACAGATCCGTCCACACGCTGGAAGCACAGCAAAGGCGGCAGAGGCCGCAACTGTCAGGGGATGCTATGCAGAGCCGTCCAAATGCTGAGAGTCCAGCAATGGTGGCGGAGGCCGCAATGAGCTTGAAACGCCATTCCATTTAAGAGTTCCCTGTGACAGCACCTGCAGACTAATTGGGAGAAAATATGAAGTAAGGACATTAGCAACATGACTGAGACCCGGCCATGGAACACTGAGCCAGCCTCAGAAGACACCTGAAAGGTAAAAAATAATGTCCAGTAGTCCAGATCGTGACAACCATGTTTCACTGTGGGGATGGTGTTCTTGGGGTGATGGGATGTGTTGGGGTTGCGACAGACATAACGTTTTCCTTGGTGACTGAAAAGTTTAATTTTAGTTTCATCTGACCAGATCACCTTCCTCCATACATTTGGGGAGTCGTCCACATACCTTTTGGCAAACTCAAAACGTACCATCTTATTTTTTACACTAAGTAATGGCTTTTTCTGGCCACTTTTCCATAAAGCCCAGCTCTATGGAGTGTATGGCTTATTGTGGTCAAGCGCGCAGATACACCAGTCTCTGCTGTGGAACTCTGCAGCTCCTTCAGGGTTACATTTGGTCTCTGTGCTGCCTCTCTGATTAATGCCCTCCTTGTCCGGCCTGTAAGGTTGGTGGCCGGCCCTTGGCAGGTTTGTTGTGGTACCATGTTCTTTCCATGGATTTGATTGTGCTCTGGGGGATCATCAAAGATTTGGATATATTTTTATAATCCAACCCTGACTTGTACTTCTCAACAACTTTGTCCCTGACTTGTTTGGAGAGCTCCTTGGACTTCATGGTGTGATGCCTCTTTGTTAGTGGTGTTGCTGCCTCTGGGGCCTTTCAGAAAAGGTGGGTTTATACTGACAGATAATGTGACACTTAGATTGCACACAGATGGACTTAATTTCATTAATTATGTGACTTCTGAAGGTAACTGGTTGCACCAGCACTTTTGAGGGGCTTCATAGCAAAGATGGTGCCAATTTTCACATTTTTATTTATACAAATTCAAAAGTTTGGACACAACTTCTCATTCAATGGTTTTTATTTATTGTAAATATTTTCTACATTGTAGATTAATACTGAAGACATCAAAACTATGAAAGAACACATATGGAGTTATGTTGTAAACAAAAAAGTGTTAAACAAATCAAAATATGCTTTATATTTTAGATTCCTCAATGTAGCCCCTTTTGCCTTGATGACAGCTTTACACACTCTTGGCATTCAGGTTCATGAGGTAGTCTCCTGGAATGGTTTTCCAACAGTCTTGAAGGAGTTCCCAGGGGTGCTGAGCACTTGTTGGCTGCTTTTCCTTCACTCTGCGGTCCAACTCATCCCAAACCATCTCAATTGGGTTTAGGTCGGGTGATTGTGGAGGCCAGGTCATCTGACGCAGCACTCCATCACTTTCCTTCTTGGTGCAGTAGCCCTTACATAGCCTGGAGGTGTGTTTGGGGTCATTGTCTTGTTAAAAAACAAAAGATAGTACCAGTAAGTGCAAACCAGATGGGATGGCATGGCGCTGCAGAATGCTGTGGTAGCCATGCTGGTTAAGTGTGCCTTGAATTTTGAATAAATCACCAACAGTGTCACCAGCAAAGCACCCCCACACTACCATACCTCCTCCTCCATGCTTCACAGCGGGAACCACACATGCAGAAACCATCCGCTCACCTTCTCTGCATCTCACAAAGACACAGCGGTTGGAACCAAAAATCTAAAATTTGGACTCATCAGACCAAAGTACAGATTTCCACTGGTCTAATGTCCATTCGTTGTGTTCCTTGGCCCAAACAATTCTCTTCTTCTTGTTGTTCATCCTCAGTAGTGGCTTCTTCGCAGCAATTCGACAATGAAGGCCTGATTCATGCAGTCTTCTCTGATCAGTTGATTATGAGATTTGTCTGCTACTTAAACTCTGAAGAATTTATGTTGGCTCTAATCTGAGGTGCTGTTAAGTAGCGCTTTCTGAGACTGGTAACTCTAATGAACTTAATCCTCTGTATCAGAGGTTACTCTTGGTCTTCCTTTCCTGGGGCAGTCCTCATGAGAGGCAGTTTCATCATAGCGTTTGATGGTTTGTGCAACTGCACTTGAGGATACATTCAAAGTTCTTGAAATTTTCCATCTCAACTGACCTTCATGTCTTAAAGTAATAATGGACTGTCATTTCTCTTTGCTGAGTTGAGTGGTTCGTGCCATAATATGGATTACAACAGTAGTCAAATAGGGGTGTCCACTGTGTACTAACCCTACCTCTACACAACACAACTGATGGTCTCAAACACATTAAGAAGGCAAGTAATTCAACAGATTGACTCTTAACAAGGCACATCTGTTAATTCAAAACCATTCCAGGAGATTACCTCATGAAGCTGATTGAGAGAATACAATGTGTGCAAAGCTGTCATCAAAGCAAAAGGGGGCTACTTTGAGGAATTTAAAATATAAAACATATTTTGATTTTTATAACACTTTTTTGTTTACAACATAATTCCACCTGTGTTCTTTCATTGTTTTGATGTCTTCAGTATTAATCTACAATGTAGAAAATAATAAAAATAAATAAAAACCATTGAATGAGAAGGTGTGTCCAATCTTTTGACTGGTACTATAAATTTTTCTCATTTCACTTCACCAACTTAGACTATTTTGCGCATATTTATCACATAAAAATCAGATAATTTTTTTTTTTCTAATTACAGGTTGTAATGTAACAAAATAGGTAAAAAGCCAAGAGTGGGTGAATACTTTAGCAAGGCACTTTATATAGAAAAAAGGGTTAGTACTGCAGAACATCTATAGCAGAGCTGGCCAAACCAGTCCTCGAGATCTACCAACACCTCACATTTTCCAGACCACCTAGCTGGTGCACAGGTGTAGTCATTACTAATTAGGATGTGCTGCATTTATTTCTTCCTGACAATTCTACAGATCTCCTGGAGGCCTGGAAAACATGAACTGTTGGTAGATGTCGAGGACCGGTTTGGCCAGCCCTGATCTATAGAAACCCAAAGCAGCCAGTTAGATTTTAGCCATCATTAGTCTACTATTAGTTTGGCTATTTACCTTTTTAGTTAGGCTGTAAACCCTTTGTCTACAATGGACTATGGCCAATTTGCAACTCAGGAAGCCAAATAATTGTTTCTTCAATACCCTACCCTCAACCCTCCCCTTACAATCAAAGTGAAACTTGTATTTATTTATTTTTTAAAGTTTTGTTCTGGACAGTTTGGGGTCGATTCAATTGTTGCCCAAAGCAGCAATTCAATTGTTGCTTCAGTCAAGTGTGAGTGCCGTGGGAACACTCATTTTTTCTTGCTGCCTTCTCAGGTGGTTAGAAGTAATGGGGCAGATGTAATAAGTCTAGAGAAGGAATAAAGAAGTGATAAAGCAGTGATAAGTGCAAGGTGATAATTAGTGATGTGCACTGGAAATTTTTCAGGTTTTGTGTTTTGGTTTTGGATTCGGTTCCGTGGCCGTGTTTTGGATTCAGACACGTTTTGGCAAAACCTCACTGAAAATTTTTTGTCGGATTCGGGTGTGTTTTGGATTCGGGTGTTTTTTTTACAAAAAAACCCTCAAAAACTGCTTAAATCATAGAATTTGGGAGTCATTTTGATCCCATAGTATTATTAACCTCAGTAACCATAATTTCCACTCATTTCCAGTCTATTCTGAACACCTCACAATATTATTTACTAAGCGACCCAAGTGGCCGACACAAACACCTGGCCCATCTAGGAGTGGCACTGCAGTGTCAGACAGGATGGCAGATTTAAAAAATAGTCCCCAAACAGCACATGATGCAAAGAAAAAAAGAGGTGCAATGAGGAAACTGTGTGGCTAAGCTAAGCGACCCAAGTGGCCGACACAAACACCTGGCCCATCTAGGAGTGGCACTGCAGTGTCAGACAGGATGGCACTTAAAAAAATAGTCCCCAAACAGCACATGATGCAAAGAAAAAAAGAGGTGCAATGAGGAAGCTGTGTGGCTAAGCTAAGCGACCCAAGTGGCCGACACAAACACCGGGCCCATCTAGGAGTGGCACTGCAGTGTCAGACAGGATGGCAGATTTAAAAAATAGTCCCCAAACAGCACATGATGCAAAGAAAAAAAGAGGTGCAATGAGGTAGCTGTGTGACTAAGCTAAGCGACCCAAGTGGCCGACACAAACACCTGGCCCATCTAGGAGTGGCACTGAAGTGTCAGACAGGATGGCACTTAAAAAAATAGTCCCCAAACAGCACATGATGCAAAGAAAAAAGAGGCGCAATGAGGTAGCTGTGTGGCTAAGCTAAGTGACCCAAGTGGACGACACAAACACCTGGCCCATCTAGGAGTGGCACTGCAGTGTCAGACAGGATGGCACTTAAAAAAATAGTCCCCAAACAGCACATGATGCAAGAAAAAAAGAGGTGCAATGAGGTAGCTGTGTGGCTAAGCTAAGCGACCCAAGTGGCCGACACAAACACCTGGCCCATCTAGGAGTGGCACTGCAGTGTCAGACAGGATGGCAGATTTAAAAAATAGTCCCCAAACAGCACATGATGCAAAGAAAAAAAGGTGCAATGAGGTAGCTGTGTGACTAAGCTAAGTGACCCAAGTGGCCGACACAAACACCTGGCCCATCTAGGAGTGGCACTGCAGTGTCAGACAGGATGGCAGATTTAAAAAATAGTCCCCAAACAGCACATGATGCAAAGAAAAAAAGAGGTGCAATGAGGTAGCTGTGTGGCTAAGCTAAGTGACCCAAGTGGCCGACACAAACACCTGGCCCACCTAGGAGTGGCACTGCACTGTCAGACATGATGGCAGGTTTAAAAAATAGTCCCCAAACAGCACATGATGCAAAGAAAAAAAGAGGTGCAATGAAGTAGCTGTGTGGCTAAGCTAAGCGACCCAAGTGGCCGACACAAACACCTAGCCCATCTAGGAGTGGCACTGCAGTGTCAGACACGATGGCAGATTTAAAAAATAGTCCACAAACAGCACATGATGCAAAGAAAAAAAGAGGTGCACCAAGGTCGCTGGATGGCTAAGCTAAGCGACCCAAGTGGCCGACACAAACACCTGGCCCATCTAGGAGTGGCACTGCAGTTTTCTAGCAAGAGGATGAGTGCTTCCATCCTCATGTGAATCTGAACCACTAGCCATGAACATAGGCCAGGGCCTCAGCCGTTCCTTGCCACTCCGTGTTGTAAATGGCATATTGGCAAGTTTACGCTTCTCATCAGACGCTTTTAATTTAGATTTTTTGGGTCATTTTACTGAACTTTTGTAGTATACTTGACGACACAGAGGTAGAGCAGTGGACTACTGTACCGTACTGCTCTATATATACTGGTGGTCAGCAAAATTCTGCACTGTCCTCCTACTATATATACTGCGCACAACTAAAATGCAGCACAGGTATGGATGCATAGTATACTTGACGACACAGAGGTAGAGCAGTGGACTACTGTATCTTACTGCTATATATATATACTGTTGGTCACAGCAACATTCTGCACTGTCCCCTCCTACTATATACTGCGCACAACTAAAATGCAGCACAGGTATGGATGCATAGTATACTTGACGACACAGAGGTAGGTAGAGCAGTGGACTACTGTACCGTACTGCTATATATATACTGGTGGTCACAGCAACATTCTGCACTGTCCCCTCCTACTATATGCTGCGCACAACTAAAATGCAGCACAGGTATGGATGCATACTATACTTGATGACACAGAGGTAGGTAGAGCAGTGGACTACTGTACCGTACTGCTATATATATACTGGTGGTCAGCAAAATTCTGCACTGTCCTGCTACTATATATACTGCGCAAAACTAAAATGCAGCACAGGTATGGATGCATAGTATACTTGTCGACACAGAGGTAGGTAGAGCAGTGGACTACTGTACCGTACTGCTATATATATAATGGTGATCAGCAAAATTCTGCACTGTCCTCCTACTATATATACTGCGCACAACTAAGGCAGAGAACGTAGATATTTTCAGCACACTGAGCACAGATATTTGCAAGCACACTGAGCAGATATTTGCAGCACACTGAACACAGAAACTGAGAGAATGCTGCACGTCCTCTCGCTATCATCTCCAATGCACAAGTGAAAATGGCGGCGACGCGCGTCTCCTTATATAGAATACGAATCTCGCGAGAATCCGACAGCGGAATGATGACGTTCGGGTGCGCTCTGGTTAACCGAGCAAGGCGGGAGGATCCGAGGCTGCCTCGGAACCTTGTAAAATGGGTGAAGATCGGGGGGGTTCGGATCCCGAGGAACCGAACCCGCTCATTACTAGTGATAATGCACTAGCCAGTCAACTCCTGTAATTTTTCAAATCCGTAATGATTGGCTAGTGCATTATTATTTTGCACTTATCACCGCTTATCTCTTCTCTAGGCTTAATACTGTACATCTGCCCCAATGTGAGAAAAGTCCATGGTTTGGGTACCCTAACAGGGGTTTGGGAGTCCTAACCAAGACATTAGATGGGTTTAGCCTAGAGATGTGCGGCGGACACTTTTCGGGTTTTGGTTTTGGATCTGGATGATTTTTGAAAACAAAACATTAAAACAGCTAAAATCACAGAATTTGGGGGTAATTTTGGTCCTACGGTATTATTAACCTCAATAACATTCATTTCCACTCATTTTCAGTCTATTCTGAACACCTCACACCTGACAATATTGTTTTTAGGCCAAAAGGTTGCACCGAGGTTGCTGGATGACTAAGTTAAGCGACACAAGTGGGTGGCACAAACACCTTGCTCATCTAGGAGTGGCACTGCAGTGGCAGACAGTTTTAAAAACTAGGCCCCAAAGAGCACATAATGCAAAGAAAAAAAAACAGGTGCACCGAGGTTGCTGGATGACTAAGCTTAGTGACATAAGTGGGCGGCACAAACACCTGGCCCATCTAGGAGTGGCACTGCTCATGGCAGACAGGATGGCAGTTTTAAAAACTATGACCCAAAGAGCACATAATGCAAAGAAAAAAATAAGAGGTGCAAGATGCAATTGTCCCACCAACCCTTTCAGTGTGTACAGCCTCATCCTCATAGAGTTTTAATTAGTCCCCACTGGAATCCACCATCACAGGTCCCTGTGTACTTTTTGGAGGCAATTGCTGGTAAAGGTCTTCCTGGAGGAATTTATAATTCATTTTAAAGAACATCATCTTCCCCACATTTTGTGGAAGTAACCTCCTACGCCGATCGCTGACAATGTTACCGGCTGCACTAAACACTCTTTTGGAGTACACACTGGAGGAGGGGCAACTTAGGTCAAATAAAGCCAGTTTGTGCAAGGGCCTCCAAATTGCCTCTTTATCCTGCCAGTATACATACGGACTGTCTGACATGCCTGCTTGGATGATATCACTGATTTAATCCTCCACTATTCTTTTAATGGTGACAGAATCATATGCAGCGACAGTAGACATGTCAGTAATTGTTGGCAGGTCCTTCAGTCCATATCAGATGTCAGCACTTGCTCCTGACTGACCTGCATCACCGCCAGCAAGTGGGCTATGAAATTTTATCCTTTTCCTCGCAGCCCCAGTTTTGGGAGCTGTTGGCCGGTCACGTTCCACTTGAGTTGACAATTTTCTCACCATCAGGTCTTTGCACCTCTGCAGACTTGTGTCTGCCGGAAAGAGAGATACAACGTAGGCTTTAAACCTAGGATCGAGCACGGTGGCCAAAATGTAGTGCTCTGATTTCAACAGATTGATGACTGTCACGATCCTGGAACTGAGACATCGTTTTCTACCTGTCAGATGTCTCCTGAGGCTGGCTCACCGAGCCAGGGCCGAGCTTTAACTATGGTCATGGTTACTGCCTACAGCGATGCTATCAGCGGCCTCATCAGTAAATGTACTCACAGTGGTGCGGCGTTCTCAGCCCCGTCGCGGCTGTCATTGCCGCGCCTGTGGTCCTCAGCTGGATGCACGTCCTCGGTGGGCCCCGGCCACCATCTCCAGCCCTGTGGCTGCTGTGCGCGTCTGGGCGCATGGAGTCTGGCTGCTGCGGCCTCTGTCACCATTGTTGTTTGTACTCATGCTTCACAGTACTTAGTTCCCCTTCTGGTTCTGTTAATGGGCGCAACCATCTTGGACTTTGACACATGATACCCATTCACCTATCCTCAGTGCTGCTGGAGCCATGTCATAATTGCCAGACCAATCCCTGCTATGCAGCAGGTATAAATATCCCGTTCCAGCTCCCAGAAGATTATCAGTGCTTCCATTGCCTATCCTGTGAGTACAGTGTGCAGTTCACTGTGGAGTTCTCCTGCAGTTCAGCCTGACTCCCCGGTGATTTCCCCTTGCGGTGTTGTTCCAGCTCTCCAGTGTTTAAGCCCTGTGGTGCAACCTGTCATCTTGCTCCCGCACCCAGTGCTAACAAAAGGGTTATGCTTCGGCTTTCCAGTAGCCACTCTCCAGTTACCCTCTGTGTTCCTATGAACCCCAGCTTCTTCTACAATTCTCCAGCGAACCCCAGCTTCTTCTACAGTTCTCCAGCGAACCCCAGCTTCTTCTACAGTTCTCCTGCGAACCCCAGCTTCTTCTACAGTTCTCCTGCGAACCCCAGCTTCTTCTACAGTTCTCCTGCGAACCCCAGCTTCTTCTACAGTTCTCCTGCGAACCCCAGCTTCGCCTACAGTTCTCCTGCGAACCCCAGCTTCGCCTACAGTTCTGCGAACCCCAGCTTCACGTACAGTTTATCTAAGAACCCCAGCTTCATTTATAACTTACCTGAGCACCCCAGTATTATTTACAGTTCACTTGCTATTCCCAGCTTCACGTTATACCTCACCTGGGTTCCCAAGTGTTGTACTGAACTTTCATGCTCATTCCGGATTGCTGGTCATAACCAGCTGTATTATACTCACCTGTGACTTTTATTTGTTTTGTTGCACCTTATATGACTTTTATTTAATAAACATCCTTAAAGATAACTCCAGTTGTCGTGGTCACGCCTTCGGGCACTTACTGCTACTGTCTAACGCATGTCTAGGAGTCCACTCACTCCTCCTAATTTCTGGTACCCGTCAGCCCCTTCAACTGAGGCTTCCAGTTACCTTCACCAGCCCTCAGTTGTGACAATGACCCTTGAATCCTGGCAAAGCGAATGAAGGGCTCCATACACAAGTCCCACATACTTAGCGAAATCGCTCCGTATTAGCTCCTCCTTCAATTTCTCCAGCTGCTTCTACAAAAGCCTGATGAGGAGAATGACCTGACTGAAGCTGGCAGTGTCTGAACTGACTTCACGTGTGGCAAGTTCAAAGGGTTGGAGAACCTTGCACAACACAGAAATCATTCTCCACTGTGCTTGAGTCAGATGCATTCCCCCTCCTTTGCCTATATTGTATGTGGATGTATAGGCTTGAATGGCCTTCTGCTGCTCCTCCATCCTCTGAAGCATATAAAGTGTTGAATTCTACTTCTTTGCCACGAAGCTGCAGGTGATGGCAGGGCAGGTCCAGGAGTGTTTTCTGGCGCTCCAGTCTTCGGCATGCTGTCGCTGAATGTTGAAAGTGGCCGCAAGTTTTCGGGCCAACGACAGCATCTCCTGCACGCCCCTGTAATTTTTACAAAAATTCTGCACCACCAAATTAATTGTATGTGCAAAACATGGGACATGCTGGAATTTGCCCAGATGTAATGCACGCACAATATTGGTGGCATTGTCTGATATCACAAATACCCAGGAGAGTCTAAGCCATTGTGTGATGATATACCTCAGTTTCCATAAGAGGTTGTTAATGGTGTGCCTTTAACGGAAACCGGTGATACACAGCGCAGCCTGCCTAGGAAAGAGTTGGCGTTTGTGAGATGCTGCTACTGGTGCCGCTGCTGTTGTTGCTGCGGGAGGCAATACATCTACCTAGTGGGCTGTCACAGTCATGTAGTCCTTAGTTTGACCTGTTCCACTTGTCCACATATCCGTGGTTTAGTGGACACTGGGTACAACTGCATTTTTCAGCACACTAAGGACACTTTTCTTAATGTCCTTGTACAGTCCGGGAATCGCTTGCCTAGAGAAGTGGAATCTAGATGGGATTTGGTAGCGGGGACACAGTACGTCCATCAACTGTCTAAATCCCACTGCACTAATGACGGATACTGTATGCACATCTAACACCAGCATAGTAGTTATGGCCTCAGTAATCCGCTTTGCAACAGGGTGACTGCTGTCATATTTAATCTTCCTCGCAAAGGACTGTTGGACAGTCAATTGCTTAGTTGAAGTAGTACAAGTGGTCTGCCGACTTCCCCTCTGGGATGACAATCGACTCCCAGAAGCAACAACAGCAGCAGCAGCAGTAGGCGTACCACTCAAGGATCTTCCGGAGGAATCCTGGTTAGGAGAGGACTCACCAATCATGCCAGCGACATGGCCTGCAGAACTACTTATGTTCCAGACTAAGGAGGAAATTGACGTTGAGGGAGTTGGTGGTGTGGCTTGCAGGAGTTGGGTACAACAGGAAGATGGGATTTAGGTGTCAGTGGACTGCTTACGCTCTTACCCAAAGTTTCTGAACTTGACAATGACTTCTGTTGAATGTGCTGCAGGTGACATATAAGGGATGATGTTTCTAGGTGGTTAACGTCCTTACCCCTACATATTACGGATTGACAAAGGCAACAAATGGCTTAACACTCTTTGTGGAGAAATAATTCCACACCGAAGAGGTGGCTTTTTTGGTATTTTAGCTGCTCAGGCATGACAATGGGCTTTCTCTTCCCATGGCTAACACCTGTCTCCACTGGTGCCTTATTCAAACAAACCACATCACCATCATAATCCTCATCGTCAACTTCCTCCCCAGTGTCAGCTACACCAATATCCTCCTCATCCTGGTGTATGTCTACAGTGACATCCTCAATCTCAATATTAGCAACTGGACTGACGGTGCTCCTCTCAGCACTTGCAGGTGGCGTGCAAATGGTGGTAGGAGCCTCCTCTTTCTATACAGTCTTGGGAAGGTCAGGCTTAGACATCGCAACAGCGGACACACTTGGACTCTCCTAGGGGATTTGTGATATCTCTGAATGCACAGTTGTTTTTTCCTGTGCTTTAACAAGCTTAATTTTTTACATTTTTCTAAGGGAGGAGGGCTTCTATCCTCATGAGAAGCTGAGCTACCAGTCATGAACATAGGCCAAGGCCTTAACATTTCCTGATTATTAATTTTTGTTTCTTGGATTGTACATGCCCTCCATGACATTGGGCATCGGCTTTAACAAATGACGTTGATGGATTTGCATCGTCAATGTCATGACTGGTAGCGTCAGCAGCTTCAGCACTAGTACTATGAACTGGAAGTGGTTCCTGATCTTCTACTATTTTTTCCTCCAAATTGTTGATCTCCATTTCACAGGACAGCACCCCTTTATTATTACAGCACACAGAACAGTGCCCCTTTATTTTCACAGCACCCCTGTATTCTTACAGCATACAGGACCAGAGTTCTTTAATTTTAACAATAGCTGCACCCTTGAATTATTACAGCATATAAGACTGGCCCAGCACACGTGTATTTTCACATCATACAGGACCAGAGTGCTTTTATTTTAACAACCGAACCCCTGAATTTTTACAGCATACAGGGCCAGTTTAATATTATTTTAACAGCGCACCCCTGTATTTTTACAGCATACAGGTCCACTGTGCTTGTATTTTAACAACAGAAGCACTCCTGAATTTTTACAGCATACAAGACTGGGCCAGCACCCCTGTTTTTTTTACAGCATATAGGACCAGTGTGCTTTTATTTTAATAATTGAACCCCTGAATTATTACAGCATACAAGACTGGTCCAGCACCCCTGTATTTTCACAGCATACAGGACCAGTGTGCTTTTATTTTAACAACTGAACCCCTGAATTTTTACAACATGTAGGGCCAGTGTGATATTATTTTAACAGCAGCACCCCTGTATTTTGACAGCATACAGGACCAGTGTGCTTTTATTTTAACAACAGAAGCACCCCTGAATTATACAGCATACAAGACTGGGACAGCACCCATGTATATTCACAGCATACAGGCAGAGCCGGCCCTAACCAATATGATGCCCTAGGCAAGATTTTGGCTGGTGTCCCTTAGCACCACTGCTAGTTCCGCCTCTGACCCTGCACCCCTTTCCCAGCATCATCACCCCTTACCCATAGCAGTCCTCATTTTGGTGTTTCTACCCTCTATATTTTTATAGGAACATTGCGAACATTCAGCGCACAGCCCAAAAGGGGGTTTGTTCTTGCTGGGAAGGGGCATGGCCACACAATAGTGCCCCCAATTCAAATTACACCATGCAGTAGTGCAACTTTATTCACATTTTATCATGTGATAGTATCACTAATTCACGTTACATCACACAGTAGTACCACTTTACCTTATATACGTTACTCCACACAGTAGTGCCCCTTATTCACATTACATCACACTGAATTGCTCTTTATTCACATTACACCACACCATATTGTTCTTTATTCACATTATACCACACAGTAGTGACCTTTTTATACGTTACGCCAAGCAGTAGAGCACCTTATACTCATAATGCCACACGTTAGTAATACATTTATTCATATAATACCACACAGTAATTCCCCTTACGCATATGACACACATTATTAATGTCCTTATAAAGATAATGTACCTTATACATTATGCCAACCTTTATTAATGCCCTTATACACATAATGTCCCTTACACATATGCCGCACATTATTAATGCTTTATACACATATTGACACACATTATGTCCCTGTCACATATGCCGCAAATTATTAGTTCATTTATACACATAATGGCACACATAGTGCCCCTTATACATGTGCTGCACATTATGAATGCATTTATACACATAACACATATAAAGCCCCTTACACATATGCCGAACACTATTGCACAACCAACCCACCTGCACACAGCACTCTCATAGCCTCTAACACTGTGACCTCTGCCTCTGCTTGGATACAGATGTGTCCTCATACATCTTGCCTCAATACGCAATGCAGCAGGAGATGCCTGGCGTGAGTCAGCTGGCAGCTCTGCTAATGCCGGGCACCTTTTTTTGCATTAAATGCATCTTATTTGCATTATTGTGTGGCTAGTATGTACAAGCAGCTACTGCTGATTAAAATTATATGTGGCATGCCTATATTCTGTGTGCGATTATGACTATATCTTCATACGAAATGGTATGTTACAGTGATTTCCAGGAATGCATTGTAACGTAGCATTTCTTATGCAGATACAGCCGCAGTCACACACAGAATATAGGCACGCCACATATCATTTTAATCAGCAGAAGCTGCTTGTGCCCCATGGCATACCAAATGCCCTAGGCAGTTGCATAGTTTGCCTATGCCTAGGGCCAGCTCTGCATACAGGACCACTGTGCTTTTATTTCAACAACAACAACAACAACCCCGAATTTTTACAGCATGCAGAAGGACAGTGCCCCTGCGTCCTGTACAACACAGTGACAGCCAGGACAGCAACAACATCCATGTTCAGCTGCAGCACCCCTAACAGCACATGAAACACCAGTGACAGCCAGGACAGCACCCCTAACAGCTACAGTGACACCACAGTGACAGGAGCAGCACCCCTACAGAGCACACACTGACCCCACCTGATGCCACCAGCCACAGAGAGACAGAGCTCTGTCTCCCTCACTCTCCAAGTCTGGAGTGAAAATGGTGGCAACTCGCGGCTGTTTATATGGAATCCAAAATCCATGAGAATCCGACAGCGGGATGATGACGTTTTGCCTCATTCTGGTTTCCTCAAGTCTGGCGGGAAGTCCCGAGCTGGGCTCGGATCCCGGCTCGGAACGTGACGTTCAGGGGGGGGGGGGGGGGGTTCTCTGGGAACCGAACCCGCTGATCTCTAGTTTAGCCACTTATTTGGGAGTGACAAACACAATTATTAATGGGCGCCTGGAAAAATTGAATTGCTCCTACGGGAGCCCATTAATTACAGCGGCCCCTAAAAGAATTGAATTCCCCCATAGAGCCTTCATTGGTAGTTGTGTGTGTTAGTGTGATTTATTTTGCAACTTTTGGTCAGTTTTTGTTGTTAAAGTATTTCTTGAATTTTACAAACATCCAGCTCTACATTAGACCATGAAAACAAAGCTATACTGTAGATCATCTCTCCTATGTAGGCAACAGTGATTAAATCACTGGTACACTATTAGTATGTCTTGCTGGGTATAGGTCGTTGGGTCGACTCAACTTAGGTTGACAGTCATTAGGTCAACCACTGAAGGTTGACATGGGCATTATGTTGACATGCGGTAGGTCGATATGGGAATTAGGTCGACATGTACTAGGTCAACAGATGAAAAGGTCGACATGAGTTTTTGGACTGTTTTTGGTGTTGTTTTCTTCGTAAAGTGACGGGGAACCCCAATTAGTGCACCGTGTCCCCTCGCATGGCTCGCTTCGCTTGCCATGTTTTGGGCAAGGTGCCTCGCACCGCTACCACTTCACTCGGCACAGGTTACCGTTCCAATCGTAGTCCACGTTGATCGCCAAGTATGGTCGACCTAATTCAGTGGTCGACCTAATGACTGTCAACCTAAGCTGTGTCGACCTAACGACCGTATCCCGTCTTGCTGTCCTTGGGGTTTTTATTATGACATGTTTGGATAACGATCCAGTTAAAATGCTTTTTCAATCTGTCTAAGCAAAATGGTTTAGAATTAACTTTTATTTCAGTAATTCCAATCTATAAATTGGGTGTATGTGGAAGATTTTGCATTGAAATCTAGAACATTGAGTCCTAGAACTGCTAGTGTCTGCAAAAGGTGTTTTGAAATAATAAAAAATGAGATTAACTATAACCAATTTGACGTTTAAAACATGTAAATTCAAATTTTTTTTTTCTTCATTCTGGGAACTTGTATTTAAAATGCAAGTCAGTTTTATAAACCCCATATGCTCAAATAATTTTCCGTAAACTAATTATCCTGTACCATAATTGTCATAATTTGAAAATAGTGTCCAGGGACACGATTTCTGAAGTTCTGTTTTAGGAATGTCACATGCAATTCTGTCTTATAATTCCCATTATGACATACTTTATGAATATTGTTATAATGAAAACATTTTTTTTATTTTAAATACTTCTCTTCAATAAAATCCAAAAGAAAATGACTATATAGTGAACAATGGACCAATATGTAGATTACGATGTATTGTATTGTAAACAAAAATATAGGTGGAGATGTAACTATCAAGATTCTTAAAGAATGGAAAAGTGGAAAAGTAGAGAAATTGCTCAAAGAAACCAATCAGTTTGTAGCTAACATTTATCAAGTACTTCTATAAAATGATAGGTAGAGGCTGAATGGTTGCTATGGACAACTTCTTTACTGTTCCACTCTTTCAAAGGCTTGATACTGTACATCTTCCTCATAATTTCTATCAGAGAGATAAACTGGGATTTACCTACTGTATGAACTCTATCAGAGGGGGTAATTCAGAGTTGATCGCAGCAGCAAATTTGTTAGCAGTTGGGCAAAACAATGTTCACTACAGGGGGGGCAGATATAACATGTGCAGAGAGAGTTAGATTTGGGTGGGGTGTGTTCAGCGCTGCAAGTGTGTGGGTACGGGTGGGTACGGCGTACCCTTAAGAATTTAGCCGTGGCTATGCCTTACCCACGCCGCCGCTCCCTCCCTCCCTCCCTCCCCTGCTGCTGCTCCTCCCCAGGCCGCTGCTACCTTCAATTCGGCGCCGGCCCGTGATCACGGATCGGCGCCTAATTGAAGGTAGACACTGAGGGGCAAGAGAGGCGCACGCTGCAATCTCCTTCCCTCACACACAGGAAGCAGCAGCGCGAGGTAAGCAGCAGGGGAAGGGTGGGAGGGGGGGCACGTGGGAGGGGGGCACTGGGAGCATATCTGGCACCGCGGGGACATATGTATCTGGCACTGGGGGCATATCTGGCACTGGGGGCATCTCTGTATCTGGCACTGGGGGCATATCTGGCACTGGGGGGCATTTATGTATCTGGCACTGGGGACATCTCTGTACCTGGCACTGGAGGCATATCTGGCACTGCGGGGACATATGTATCTGGCACTGGGGTCATATCTGGCACTGGGGGCATCTCTGTATCTGGCACTGGGGGCATATTTGGCACTGGGGGGCATTTCCAAATCTGGCACTGGGGGCATCTCTGTATCTGGCACTGGGGGCATATCTGGCACTGGGGGCATTTCTGAATCTGGCACTGTAGGCATATCTGGCACTGTGGGGGTATTTCTGTATCTGGCACTGGGGGGCAATGTATATCTGACACAGTGGGGGCATTTGTGTATCTGCCACTGTGAGGCAATGTATATTTGGCACTCTGGGGGCATTTGTGTATCTGGCACTGTGGGGCAATGTGTATCTGGCACTGTAAGGCAATGTATATCTGGCACTCTGGGGGCATTTGTGTATCTGGCACTCTGGGGGCATTTGTGTATCTGGCACAGTGAGGCAATGTGTATCTGGCACTGTGGGGCAATGTATATCTGGCAGTGTGGGGCAATGTATATCTGGCACTGTGGGGCAACGTGTATCTGGCACTATTGGGGTCATATGTGTATCTGCCCCCCCATATGTGTATCACGCCCCCATTGTCATTGGCCACGCCCCATGGGGCGCTTAGCCACACCCTTTTTTTGGCGCGCACACACAGTACCTGTAAGACATTTTTTCTACTTGCACCACTGGGTGTGTTCAAGCTGATATCTAAATTGCACTGTAAAAATAAAGCAGCCAGTATTTACCCTGCACAGAAACAATATAACCCACCCAAATCTAACGCTCTCTGCAAATGTTATATCTGCTCCACCTGCAGTGAACATGGGCCCTCATTCCGACCCAATCGCACGCTGCACTTCCTCGCAGTGGTGGGATCGGTTCTGGAATGCACATGCACGCGCGCCTTTGCCGGGCAACGATGCTGACAGCGGAGAAAGCAGTTGCAGCGGCGACCGCAGGAAGATTGACTGCAGGAAGGCGTTCCGGGGCGTCAACTGATCATAGGAGGCTGTTTTCGGGGAGTGGTAAGAAAAACGCAGGTGTGTCCAGGCGAATGGAGGGCGGATGTCTGACGTCAAAGCCGAGCCCATCATCGCTGGATCCGTCGCACAGGGTAAGTATGTCCAGGGCTGGTCTTGATTTGTGAGAAACTTTTTTAGCATAGCAGGGCTGCACAAGCGTTCGCAGCCCTGCTATGCTAAAATACACTCCCCCATAGGCGGAGATTAGTTGATCGGACCAGCAGCAAAATGTTGCTTTGTGCCGATCAACTCGGAATGAGGGCCATGGTTTTGCCCAACTGCTAACAAATTTGCTGCTGCGATCAACTCTGAATTACCCCCAGTGTGCGGGTGAGGTGACCCAAAAGTGAAGGTTTGAGAAGAACTTTGCACTCAGCCTTTTATTGATGTTACAGAGAGGGAAGCTATTGCCACATCATATGCTTTTTTTGTCCACTCTCAGGAGATAGGTGTGCTAAGGTATTGTAGACCAGCCATCTTTGTCTAACCTTGACATGTCTTGTCTAGCTATTTTAAACATTGTGGTCCAAATCTACAACCCTGCGATTCTGGTGAGATAATCATTAGATTTAAAGTAGCAATTACTTTTAAGGTAAAACCAGATTTTGTAGCAGTCCATCCGTTTCCAACTGCAAAAGCAACCTCAATAGATTTCTGTGTGGACTGCTAAACAGTTGGAATTACCAAACCCCACAATACAGAGCATTCTAGAGCTTGGACCTGGCGGCTGATGCCGTCTGAACATGATGTTATGAGATACCCTTCTGCAAAGTTGATCATAGAGGGATCTCTCTCCATCACCCCACACTGACACATGCATCCTGACTGCCGGCAGTACACATGCCAAGGCCAAACCTGGGTGTAGAGTCATAACGTAAGCTATTTATCAGGACCATTTCCTATTGGTGCTCGTTTCCCGGTAGGAGAATAATACTAAATTTGCATGAGAATTTTGGGTTCCACTGTGAATTTAGTCGTTATTATGATATTACATCCGGATTTAAAATGTGGTGTAGAGCTATTCCACAGCAATTCACTTCAGCTTTTCTAAAAAAAAAAAAAAAATTACCATTAGAATTTATAATGGCCATGTATGTAACACTGTGGTCAGGTATGTGACATAAGAATAAGTCATGTATGTGACATTGGGCCTGATTCAGAGATGGACACATTTCTTCCAGCAGCTGCGTCTTTGGAAAATATGCAAATGCTGCAGGAGGGGCTTTGTGTAAGTAGACGCCTCCTGCCATCTTCTGTGATCCGCTGCTGCATCCAAAGACGCATCATCAGATCACTCTGCATGAACATCAGTCATCTGAGTAACCCTCAGGTTACGCAGGATGGGCGGGATGTTCACAGTGCTGAAATGAAGACACAGACCCTGGACTCAGTACGCCTACTATTCCCCTGCTCGCACTATTAGCTCTGGCGCAAGCTCCCCAAAATGCATCTCACAAGGCATTGTGGGGTGTGATTTTAGAGTGATGTCAGCAGTCATGGACCGCAACATCACTCCCAGCGGGCCACTGAAGCAGGAGGAAATCTGCAGAACGGATTCCCTCCATACAGATGGAGAAAGCAGTGGGGAGTGTCGGTCGTATAGATGTAACCTGGTCAGGTAACGCACTCTTGACTGTGGTCGCATCCCATACGTTAGTGCCAGGCAAGGGGATAAAGGCAGGTACTGTCGCTTGATTTCAAACTATAACATCCATGTTTTTTCTATCAAACATTATCAAAGATGGACATTAAACAGAAAGCAAGATAAAGATATCACCTGAAGAAAAGGGAATGATGCCAGTTTTAAGGAGAGGGAAAGAAAGATAACGAGAGAAAAGGTTAAGGAAAAGGCAATAACTATGACAAAGCTGCCTATTCATTATGTTAATTAGGTTATGCAGCCCACGATAATTAAATATTCTACTCGCTGCGAGCGCCAGAGCAATTCAACATTGCTCCAATATGGAAATAGCTACTCACCACTACTGTAACTTAACAGTGCTACTGCGCATGCGTGATATTTCCTGTGTTTCCATTCTTATGAATGGAACTGACACTTACTTTATATAAAAGTAGGTGAACATTTTCATTTTTCCTGCTTTTGTAGAAATTAAGTGATGATGAATAGACCCCAAAAAGACAAAGTAAACTGAGGTAGCTAAGGAATAATAGAGGAAATGACAGCTGCCAAGAAGTATGATAAGAGGTTATCAAAGATATCAGGTGTGTCCTCTACATTGCCACAGACACTTGGGGGGTAATTCAGACCTGATCGCTCGCTAGCTGTTTTTTGCAGTCCTGCGTTCGCATAGTTGCCGCCCACGGGGGAGTGTATTTTAGCTGTGCAAGTGGGTGATCGCATGTGCAGACGAGCGGTACAAAAAGAGTTTGTGCAGTTTCTGAGTAGCCCAGGACTTACTCAGCCGCTGCAATCACTTCAGCCTGTCTGGGACCGGAGTAGACGTCAGACACTGCAAATGCTTGAACACGCCTGCATTTTTCCAACCACTCCCCCCTGAAAACGAATGGATTCTTCGCACAAACCCATCGCAGAGCAACAAACCGCTTTGTACCTGTGCGACGCGCCTGCGCATTGCGGTGCATATGCATGCGCAGTTCTGACCTGATCACAGCGCTGCAAAAAATGCTTGCGCGCGATCAGGTCTGAATTACCCCCTTGGTATAGCAGTAAAGAAAACTTTGAAAGCCTTGCAAATATCACTGCAAACAATTAGCAGTTGCAGTTTGGTGCATAAGGTGGGTTATTAAAAAACTACTGCACATAGGGCCAAGGAAAATAAACTGGTGGCACAAACAATGTGCCTACTGAAGAAAGGGAAATGGTGGTAACACCTTATGTCTATCAGACACTGTATATACTCAGTGCCGTTTCTTGCGGCGGGTGAGCCGTGCAATCTTACGGGGTGCCCGCCATGGCACGTTGTGTATCCTTTCTGCTCCCCCCTCCTCCCTCTTCCCTAGTCCTCCGCTTAGGGGGCGGAGATTGGTGGAATGACATGGCTGTGACGTGACGTCACGACACAACTGCGTCATTCCGTGAAACTCCACCCCCTCGAGCAGAGTACTAGGTAAGAGTGGGAGCGAGAGGTTAAGTGCTGGTGGGCTGACATCCGCCATCGAATATACTTTATACACCCCCTTGGTAACGAGCATTACCTTTGTCAACGAGCATGGATCCCAGAGCATGAAACCTCTGGCAACGAGCATATCACCCAGTGCAGGAAATCGCTGGAAACGAACATGACACCCAACATGTGAAACCCCTGGCATCGAGCATGACACCCATCGCGTGAAACTCCTGGCAACAAGCACGACACCCAGCGCCAGTGCCGGTGCAAGGTTTCTCGGCACCCTAGGCAAAACTTCTGCCTACTGCCCCTTCCCCCTACCCGCCCTTCAGGTGAAAGGCATGCTGCTGCTCTCCCCCACCCCCAGTCTGTTGCATGGCTGCTCTCTTCTCCCCATCTCCCCAGTCTGTGTGGGTGCCTGCAGCTCTCAGCCCCCCCCACCCCCCCACTCTGTTAAATGTCTGCTGTTCTATCTCCTCCACCATCTGTGTGCGTACTGCTGCTCATCCCCCCCTCCAGACTGTGTGCATGCCTGCTGCTCATCTCTGCCCCCCCCTCCCCAGACTGCTGCTCTGCTGCTCTCCCCCTCTTTCCTTATCAAATGCAGAGAGTGCACTGTGCAGCCATCTTACCTGCGGGTTGTGATGCAGAGTTGGGACTGAGTAGTCTACGAAAGAGCCTGAAATGAAGAGCAGCGCCACTTGTCACCCCCAACCAGTACTCCAGGAGCTGTCAAAGTTATTTCCTGTGTCAGGTGAAGGCGGAGCTAAAGGCTACAATACGGGAGCTTGCCAGTTGCGACTACTGTAATATATGAGTGCCGGGGGGAATGCGGCGACTGTGAGGTAGGACCACGCTACCTTTTTTAGGCAGCTGTAGCAGGCCGCCCCCTCAGGATCCGGCGCCCCTAGGCAGCTGCCTAAAGCTGCCTAGTGGAAACTCCGGCCCTGCCCAGCGCATGAAACCCTGGCAACGAGCAGGTCATTTAAAAGTTATTAGAAGTGTTACTGTAGGGCATAATGTATCACGGGCATTGCGGTGTATGGCATAATATGTTGCAAGGGGAATTACTGTGTGAGGCTTAATATGGTGGAATGTTTTTTTTTCCTGTGGTGGCCGAGGTCTGTTGCAGGGTCAAAAATTGGGGTGTAAGGTAGTCTTTTCCTGCAAGGCCTTGCCTTTTTTAGGGAGCCAAATTGGAATAGAAATAGAAACAGCCCTCTATATAGTACTCCAGGTATGCATGATGAGATAACTATGTGGGAAAATGGTATTAGAAAGCGTGTTCACAAATTCTATCTTACAACAACCATGAAAGAGGTATATTCTTTATTGAAAGCAGAGAACCCAGACATAAACATTGGATATTGAAAGTTTTGCAGTCTTAGACCACAAAATGTTCTTCTTGTTAGGAGGCCTATTCATCATCCTTAAATGGGCCTGTTACATGCGTTTCCATGTGTTTTAACTAATAGGCCAGTTCATTATTAGGGGCCCGATGGGACCGCCTAGTATTCAGCAACACTTAACATTTTCTGTTTCCTAAGTTTACCTAGGGGAGTCAACATATTCAGATTGCATTGATTTTCAGAGCCCTGCTCCTTCCTATGGGAATCAGGTCCAGGGTTGCGAAGATCCACACTGAGGTCCCAGCAGGGTACTCGGGTCTCGCATGCACAGTTGGTAGGCAGCCTAGTGGTAAGTAAGCTGCTTTTTTGGCCCCCAATGATAAACAGGTCCCTAAATATGCTCCTAGTGATCAATGCAAATACAAAACTAATGAAAATGTTGTATTGTTGCCACATTGGATGTTCATTGCATGTAATATAAATAAGAATTGAGAGGGATTATAAAGTTTATCATAATCCTCCAGCAATATGACATCTTGAATTTACAGATTTCATTTTTTACCTGTCCGAGCTTGCACACACCAACTTCCATATATCCAACATGCCCACCTCCAAAGAGAATACAAATAAATTAGAGATAAATTAGTCTTTAGCAAAATTCCCTTGCAAAATTGTCATCACATAGTCATGTTTTCCAAAAGTAACTTTTTGAAACCTGATTATCAGCACTGACCTCGCTGGCATTAAAACATATGTAAAATAAAAATATTTGAAAAAAGTATTGTGCACTGCACATAAATAGTGTTATTAGACTGGGTTGGGGATGTCAGTGAAATCTACAGAATAAGCCCCCATTGTCATAATTTCACACAGCCTTAACATGCTCAGTGCTGGACTAAAGAGATCTACAAGTGTCAGAACACCCAAGCAGTTTGTGGTTGTCAGAGCTTGTAGGGACCAATAGGAGGAGCCCAGGTACCTACAGCATGAGGCTGTCTCGCTGGAAGGGGTGGACTGGGTGGGGGAGTGTATGTTCATTTGCCAGAACAGGTTTGGACTGTATGAAAGAGGACCCCGTGCAATTTTCCCATCATAGTATATTCAGCCCAGCCAATAATAGCCTAGTGCTGGGTGTAAAACTCAAACATTACATTACTTAAATATATGCATCTCTAAAGACAGTCAACCCAAAAAATAACATTTTATCACAAATAACTGATACTAGTCTTAAAACATATTGTATACAAAAAATGGAGCTACTGTAAGAAAATGGTAACATTTTAAACTTTTTGAAATTACAACATTTTATTCCTGTTTTCTGAAATTTAGCATGCATTAATGTTTATCATGTCAGATTCCAGTATTATAACACTGATTCTCTTTGAGATCTAGCCCCTAAAACACCATGCCTACTCACTGAATTAACATGTTCTAAAATGCAACTCGGCCTTAACATACATAGTCATACTGGTAGCTTGGCGCTCTTTATATATGTATAAACAATTACTATGGTGCTGTCCAAATAGTTGTTTAAAGTTAGTGGTATTCCTGGAGATTGAAAGAAACTTGTCACTCTCCAGATTTTGCAAATGTCACCAACATTTCAGGACTATGCAGAGCCCTTTCCTCAGGGTGTTCATAGTGTTACCTTTCTCTTCTATCTCTAGGAATGCCACTAGATTTATATATGTATAAATTAGAGATGAGTGGGTTTGGATTTACTCGGTTCTTAACGCCAGAATTATCGCAAAATCATATTTTCTGGATTTTTCTTATTGGCTAACCAAAACACGTGACATGCGTGAGCCAATAAGGAGATTCAAGTAAATCCGAGTACAACCGAACCCGCTCATCTCTAGTATAAATATATCTTATGTCTCACTCTTTAAGTACACATTTTCTAGAAATCAACAAAGTCTCAGTGCACTATGATTGAATTGAGTTTGATGATACAATAGGACATTTCACAGCCCACATGGAGACTTCACACGTGCCTCCTCCTCTCTTAAGCTACTGCTCTATAGATCCATTTTAAAACTGCTGTAAGGAGATTTATCAACACGAGTAAAAAGCACTTAAGAATCTACACTGCCGACCCCCTGAGAGTGGGCCAGTGTCGACTTTCCATCCTCTTTCATATTTTGATGTTTCTGCCACATTTACTCTAGTATGCCTATTTTTTGCAGCTAGTAGATCTCACCAAATATTACAGCAGGCCTCGCTAATAAGACCAGCACCATAGTGTGAGAACCGTTGACTTAAACTAGTTTACAGAATTCCTAATAATATTATGAACTTTGGCTATGACTGCACTGAACGTGCTTGATCAAGAATATCTGCAGGACCTGGCACTAAGCCATAGCACACACAAATACTTTTATTTTTAAACAGCGTTGAGTATTTCAATGTGTAAGCCACACTATTCCAGTAAACAAGTCTTAACAGTCCAGGAGGCGAAATTCAGTTTATTGCTACAGTACTAACTATATTATCAAATATTTTAAGCCAACTGGGAAAGGTTTCAGATATTTTCTCTGTAGTTATAACATGAACATGATGATGCAGAGGATCAGTATCATTCATCATCTCACGATTAACATGCAAAGTTAGTTCATATCACATTTTTGGAGCAATACACAATATACAATCAAATCATTGTGTTGGGTACAATGATGTTTGAATTCAGTGAGTGCAAATGGAAATTTCTCATCATTTTGTTTAGGATATATGCTGTGATATTTCAGTTATATTCGATGGTAGATCTGCTATAGAATTTACTTACAAAAGCCATGCATACAGTATGTACTATAGTCTGTCAGTAGCTAATATACCATGTGTATCCTACAGGGGTGTAGCGAGGGTGGCTCTGGTGGAGCGCGAGCTCCGGGCGATTGAAAAGTTAGAGGGTGCGCAGCCGCCTGTCTCCCCTCGCTCCGTCCACTATACTGCAGGCCGATGTACAGGAAGATGCAGAGCAGGAGGAGGAGAAGCAGAGGGGTACACACTGACTCGGACTCGGAGACTAGGTAGGGAACAGGGCAGGCCAGAGGTGACAGCAAGAGACACTGACAGCCAGCACATGCTGGAGTTCTGCTGCCCTCTTTATATGTCTCATTGTCTGCTTGTAGCTGTATAGCAGGGTTACTACTGTCCTGCTACACCACTCTCTGTCCCGAATGCTGCAGCTCCTCTTTCTGGCCCGGCTGCTGCAGTATTTCTCTCTGTCCCAGCTGCTGCTGCAGCACCTCTCTCTGCATTAGAAGCTGTAGAGTAACATGTATAAGCGGCCTTACTGTTGCATAACATGTATAAATGTCTCTACTGTGGTAGAAGGTGTATATATGGTCCTACTGTGGTGTAACGTGAATAAATGGCTCTACTGTGGTGTAACATGTATAAGGGGCTCTACTGTGGCATAATGTGTTTAAGCTGCTCTACTGTGGCATAATGTGTATAAGCGGCTCTACTGTGGCATAACGTGTATAAGCAGCTCTACTGTGGCGTAACATGTACCTATACCTTTGAAAAAGCTGCAGGCTATATGCAGGGAAAGCATCAGGTCTTATACATTGGGTGAGGACGTTTTATTTATCTGGATCCGAAGCAGCCCTTGAATTCATCCATCTATGAGGAGGGTCTCAGAGAGGATACCGACATATCACCATCACCGTATTGCATGAGGAACCCACCAATTTAACAGGACTTTCTACATCTGCCATTCCTTCTAACGGTGCACTGGGGATTACAATATTGATTGGACTCTCCACATTAGAAACATAGAATTTGACGGCAGATAAGAACCACTTGGCCCATCTAGTCTGCCCCTTTTTTCTATCTCAACCCACATTGCCAAGAGACTCCTACTGCATTGCACTTTATTTTCCAAAAGGGCACTTTTTGGTACGGACTCCCTCATTGACTCAACTATTTATCTCCTGACCCATTACCCAGGGTAATATACACCTTTCTCAATATTGTACATTAATTCATGTCATATGTTTTATTTATGATTTGTAATTTTTTATTAAATTGTCAACTTTACATTTAATTATTTGCAATCAGCTATTGTTGTTTAGATGTAAAGATAGCGCAGCCTCATTCCGCTCTATTTTTTTATATGTGGGAGTGACTTCCCTCTGCCCTTTGGCTGTAGCTTGACAAAGGAACCCATACATCTAGCGCCCGAATATACCTCGGTATAACCTTCTGTGGTGTAACACGTACCTGTATAAACATCTCTGCTGTGGCATAACATGTATAAGCGGCTCTACTGTGTTGTGTAACATGTATAAGGGGCTCAACTGTGTGGCATAACTTGTGTAAATGGCTCTACAGTGTCATATCAATTGTATAAGGGGTACTAATGTGTGGTGTAATGTGAATAACGGTCACTACTGTGGTGTAAGGTGAATAAAGGACAATACTGTGCAGTGTAATGTGAAAAATGTACAATATTGTGTGGTGTAATCTAAATTGGTACTATTCTGTGGCCACGCCCCTTCTCCATGATGCAGTGCCCCTAGATTTTTGTTGTGTGCCTTTGGCATGCACTGTCCCTATTTTAGACATGGGGACGCTTTCGCCCTGAGATCCACAAGGTCTAGAACTGTCCCCGATTTAGACTTTTTAAATATTTTTGATTTTCATATGTAACCAGTAGCGGATCTTGCCACGGGCAAGCAGGATTTTTGCCCGGGGTGCCACTGTCCCGAGGGCGCCGCCCCTGTGGCAAGAGCCACTACTGGTGCACTGCGGTGCACGATGATGGTGTCATCGCGCACTGCATGGCATTATGGAAGCGGCTGTAGACACTAGAGGTCATAACTGACCTCTAGGGTGACATGTAATAGGATGAGATTTTTAGACTTTTGAGACTTTTAATCAAAAATTGTCTGCTTTGAGTAAATCTCAAATGTAATAGGATGTGAATTGCACTCTAATTCGCATTTTTCCCAGAGAAAATCGCATATTTTTACCTGTCGATTTCATTTCGCACTTCAAATCGCATCCAGATGTTTTCCCATTCAAAACTATACAACTCGCAAATGTAATAGGATGCGATTTTGGAAATCGCACTTAAAAATTTACTAAAAACCACACACAAAACAGACCAGGTAGAGCTAGGTGATTTGGAGTACTTCCACCATCCAAAAAAACAAAAGGTTACATGTTGCACAGGTGAGCCATACTTTCATCAGAAACACCCTTACAAATACCCCTACATCATCCAGGGCACCTGTGAGGGATTGAGCAATAGAGTTTTTGCAGTTAGGAGTTGAGCTGTGTGTATGTGATATTGCACGTTTGAAGGAGCTGCGCAGGAAGAGGGCGCAGGCTGCGCACCAGATCCAGGTTCCCAGACCACTTTGTGCTTCACGTAGGTACCGTGAGAGGGTGTACCTGGACTCCCTCTCAGATCAAGAGGTGGTGGAGATGTTTCGGCTGAACCACACAAACCTCTTGAGCTTATATGAGCAGGTGAGACTTGATTTGGAGCCATATGGCTCTGCCAACTATGCAGTGTCTGGGCTGCAAAAATGTATGTGTGCCCTGCACTTTTTTGCCACAGGCACCACTAAGTCTGTGGGCTCTTGGTCGCTGGGGGTTACACAAGCCACTTTCTCAAGGTATATAACTCAAGTGTTACAGTATATGCCTTGAAGAAGCTGTGGCACACATATATCACATTCACAAGTTCTGTGTCCGAGTGGCAGGACCTGAAGGTGGCATTCTAATGTGATGGGGGCCATAGACTGCACTCACATTGGGATTCGGACACCACACGTGAGGATGTATGTCTTTGTCCATCGCCATGGGCATCACTCCCTTAATGTGCAGGTGGTGTGTGATGCTAACCTTAGAATTCTCAGTGTGGTTGCAGGTTACTCAGGGTCTTGCCATGATGCCTATATCCTGCGTCACTCATACCTTTGGGAATGCTTCCAGCAGCACACCATGCCTGAGGGATGGCTACTTGGTAGGTACATTCAAGTTATCTTTTAATGTGTTTCCTAATATGTCCTTTTAAAAGTACTGTTTTAATGCCTAACAATGCAGCATGACCCTGACCCATAATGGTGTGCTTATTTGGTCAGTAACTTATTTGTGCCATGAAGTCAACTTACATTCCTCTAATGATTGTGCTTATGTGTAGTATAATAACTGACTGTTAGGGTCTGGTAGTGTGTAACAAATACCAGAAAACAACTGTAATCAATCATTCACAACCACAACTTATGTTTTGCAGGGGATTCAGGGTATGGTTGTCTACCGTGGCTCATGACACCTCTGCATAATCCACAAGGCCCTTCACAGCACCAATATAATGATGCACACATTGTCACCCACAATGTTGTGGAACGCACTTTTGGGGTGCTGAAAAGTCGTTTTAGGTGTTTGGACCAGTCATCAGGTACACTATTTTATCAACCACCCAAAGTAGTGATGATCATCCAGGCTTGCTGCATGCTGCATAACATTGCCCTGGACCAAGACAATTATGTAGAGGAAGGCATTGCAGCAGTCGTGGAGGAAGAAATCTTTTTTTAACGATCACCACTTTTCGCTTGAAAATGCTAACCGCATTAACTGTGTCTGTAATGTCCTCCCACATTTTGCGCTTATGCACCATATTAATGCGGTGGTTATCCTTCCCCAGAAATTGATTAAAAACTGGCACCATTGCCCTGACTAGGGCACAGTTTTCCTCATAGGAGAAACGCACATGGAGATCACTGGGAGTACACCCTGGCATAGGGCCTTCCACAGCTTCCTCACCCTCCTCACCCTCCTCATCCTCCTCACCCTCCTCTGCGGCATCCTCCTCAAACTGGCCCCCATCACCCTCCTCCTCCTGCCAGTCGACGTCACTAAGGAGAGGCTCCTCCAGCTCTTCCTCCTGCTCCCTCTCAAAATCCTCCTCCTCTGTGTCACTTTGCCTGCTTCCAGTACCAGCCTCCTCCTGCTCCTCATGCTGAGCCTGCTCCTCCCAGCCACTGCCCTCCTTGCCACCATGCTGCCTCTCTCCATGCTGCTCTCTCTGCCTCTCTTGGTCACTCTCCTCTCCATCTTACACTCCTCCCAGCCTAACAAAGGGCAAAATGACGCTGGAGCCCTTTATATAGGGTATATGATGCAGATTCCAGGGGACTTTGCTCTGCCAATAAGTGGGGTTCTTTGCTTGTGTGTAATGGTGGTGTTGTAAATCGCATTCTGGTTGGTCAGAAAAGTGCACATTAATGGGTTATAATATCTCGACAAATCGCATGACATCGCATGTTTCACTCCCAAATTCGCATTCTATTACACTTGCGATTTAGACAAAAAATTTATGCTTTCAAAACATGCGATAGGGGGCGATTTCGGAATCTTACTAAAAATTGCATCATATTACATGTCACCCCTAGTGTTTGTGCGGTGCTGTGCCGGCGGCCGGAGATGGAGGGCAGCAGCAGACGGGAAGCAGGAGCGGGGCTGGTGAGTATTTATTTATTTTTGGTAATCGGCGCTACTGGGGGCACAGTATTGGGGGCACAGCTACTGGGGGCACAACCACGGAGGGCACAGTACTGGGGGCACAACTACAGGTGGCACAGTACTGGGGGCACAACTTCTGAGGGCACAGTACTGGGGGCACGGCTACAGGGGGCATAAATGTGACCACGTCCCTTCCCCATAAAGTTACACCCCTAGTTTTTGCTGCACGCCTAAAGTGTGCACTGACCCTGTTTTGCCTGTCGGAGGGGGGGGGGCCCAAAGGAAACTTTCACCATGGGCGCCACGAGGTCTAGAACCGGCCCTGTATGTAACATGCGCCCAATTCAGTACGGGAGAGGTGGTGCCGAAACATACTCTTGCTCCGGGCACCATTGCACCTAGCTACACCACTGGTATACTAACAGAGCCTTTGTTTACTGATATACTAAGCTTTTACTGAGAGCATCCACACAAAACTGAGTGCGTAAGGAACAAAAAATTTTTGACAAGGTCACTGTTGGGATCAATGATATCTGTGGTCACCAAAATCTGCAATGTATGTTACTATCTGTATCTAAAGGTCTATACACACTTAACGATATAATGAGCGACGTCGCTCATTTTCCCCCTCCTTGAGCGACGTCGCTCATTATATCGTTAAGTGTGTATGCCGCCAACGACGACCGATGCGCGGCCCCGCGGGTCGGCAACGATCGTCGCTGTCGGTCAGGCATGCATGAAGGATGTGGACTGTCGTCCACGACCTTCATGCAGGGCTGGCGGGGGCATGACGTCACTGAGCGATATGAGCGGTCATATCGCTCAGTGCGTACAGGCGGCCGCCGACCGGCCGGCCCGGGAGGGGGAAACGTTACAGAGCGACATCGTCTAGAGTGTATGGGCCTTAATAAACCATGTATCTTTGTGGAGATACAGGAAGCGCAATATTTAGTCAAATATCAATTTTGCGTAAAGCCTGCACAAAAAATATGAACACAGTTGTAAAAAAAAAGGTTAAAAATATTATAAAATGAACAAATTGTTGTGTTCCGATGTTACTGCCTGCATACACAGCTTTCCTTGCCCACCCACATCCACACCTGCCCGAACGCCCCCTGCTCAGTATTCACAGCACACCACTATGAACAACCCCCACTGCTGAGAGACAGGGAGGAGGACAGCTGACCGGTAGGGGCTAATATTTGTTATTTTATTTCTCCTGTGGGGAACAATAGGATTTATGTGGGGAGCAATAGGATTTATGTGGGGAGCAATGTGATTGATTTATGTGGGGAGCAATAGGATTTATGTAGGGAGCAATGTGATTGATTTATGTGGGGAGCAATAGGATTTATGTAGGGAGCAATGTGATTGTTTTTTCTGTGTAGGCCAATGTATGTGTGTTGTTCTTTTACCTGTAAGGGCCAATGTGTGTTTTTTGTTTTTTTTCTGTGGGGAATTGCCTTGGCATTTTTAAAATATTGGGGGTAATTCCAAGTTGATCGCAGCAGGAATTTAGTTAGCAATTGGGCAAAACCATGTGCACTGCAGCGGAGGCAGATTTAACATGTGCAGAGAGAGTTAGATTTGGGTGGGGTGTGTTCAGTCTGCAATCTAATTTGCAGTGTAAAAATAAAGCAGCCAGTATTTACCCTGCACAGAAATAAAATAACCCACCCAAATCTAACTCTCTCTGCACATGTTATATCTGCCTCCCCTGCAATGCACATGGTTTTGCCCAATTGCTAACTAAATTCCTGCTGTGATCAACTTGGAATTACCCCCATTGTTCGGTGTGCCACGAGTAAAAAAAAGGTTGAAAATCACTGGTGTACAGGGTACTGCAACTTATTAGTACTGCCAGTTCAGGACAGCATACTGTAAGTAAAACAGATGCAGCACAGCTGTACGGCAGCTGAATCTGATACAATGTAATCTTATTTACTATAGTGGCTAAAAATATTTTGATACTTAGAAGCTTCCGGAAAGATAAATAAAATTTGTTTGTTCTAGATTGTAGCACTTAACAGGTCTACTGATTACTGGTTATGAAAGAAAGCTGTCTCTTAAATGTACTCATTATACTTACTAATGAAATTAAGAGTAATGTGCATCCATTTTGAAGGTTAATGGGCCTTCCACTGTGGCCCTCAAAGTGTATCGGGTTGCCTTCACTGTTAACCTCTGTCCAGGCATAGCTACCATAGGTGCAGGTAGTGCTGCTGCTATGGGCCCAGATCTGAGAGGGACCCACATTCCGGTCGAAGTTGATGTTTTATTGAAATGATTGAAAATGCAAGATGATTTATTGTTTCCGGTTAATTAATTGACACAATTTTGTTTCAGAAAATTTAATATAGGGATAGGCTAATTTCGAGTTTGCAGCTCTGCTGCAACTATTAATTTTCTTGGCTTCTCTTCAACCCTTATCAGGAATCCTTGGTTATTAATATTGTATTAACTAATTTAAGTGATTGATTAACCCCTTCAGTGGTTTGCCCGGAAATCTTTCGGGGTAGCCAGCACTGACAGCGCTGGCAACCTCGGAAGATTTACAAACATACTACTGACAGATTCTCCGGGGACAGCCGTTTGTGTTTTTAAATTGAAAACCCGCCACTGAAGGGGTTAATTAACAAAATTTAAGATGATTGATTCTGAATAATTAATTTCAATTATTTTGATTTTGCACATTTTAGATAGGGATAGCCTGATTTAGACTTTGCAGCTACTCTGGCTTCTGTTTCATTTCAAGAGGAAGTGGTTATGTGGTCAGCACAGCATACCGATGCCAAGATCCCGAAGACTCACAATGCTGCCAGCCACAATACCGGCTAACAGGAGCTATTCCCATTCTGGTGGCCGGGACCCCGGCGTCGGTATGCTGACCATCGGGATCCAGTGCGCTGGCCACGTAACCCCAACCCATTTCAATCCTTATCAGGAATCATTGGCTATTGTATTAGCATTGTGATCTTTTCTGGTTAAAAATGTTTAGCAAATTACTTCTGTATTAGAGCAATAACCAATAAAAATGTTTGTCTATGCAAAAAGATTGTCTGCAGTGCACCCAAAAAAACCCAGCCCCTTATGAAAAGTCGTGCAAGATGGAATTGTCCTTGGGTCCTTCCATCCACCTTTATGTTGTATATTAAAAAGGATATACACAATTTAACAAACTAAGTACTATAGTGACATGGACTTCCATTTTCGTGACTGAAGTGCTTGTTTTGTTTGGGCTACCACAAAACAATTTTTTGGAAAGACTACCTCTGATCGTTAATGAGGAGGTTGATGATGAGGGTGTTGGTGGTAGAGGTTGCATGTGCTAGTCCACACTGCTGGTAGTGGATACTGGACTTCTTGTCATCATTTTACAGGATTTTTATTTTTTCAGATTTTGATAAATAACTTGCATGAACTCGCTGTAAATGACGCTAACACGGAGGAGGTGCCTAGATGGTAAATGTCCCTACCTCTACCAACTTTGGCCTCACAAATTGAACAGATGCATTCACAAATATTGTCAGGATGTGGGTTAAAATAATTCCACACATGAGAGGTGGATTTTTTGGTCTTATGCCCAGACATGACAATGGCCTTCGTTTTATCATGGGCAAGAACTGCTGCAACTGGTGGCTGACTTACACAAACAACATCCTCATCATCAACATCCTCATTTGCACTGTATAGTACACAAATATTCCCCTCATCCTCACAGAAAAAAAAAATGCAGATGCACACTCTATAGTACTAAGCACTGCTAATCGGAATAATTATAATAAACTCTGCAATCTAACATAGAGCAAAACTGAGGTGCTTATATGTTATGGCCAAAAATATATGGGGCCACCAACCACGACCAGCTGATCTCATCTGATGGGTCTCTAACACTAAGGACCTCAATTTTGCTTAATGTTAGATTGCAGAGTTTATTGTAATTATTCTGATTAGCAGTGCTTAGTACTATAGAGTGTACATCTGCATTTTCTTTTTTCTGTGTGAAACTATAAGTCTCAGCATGATAGCACCTCTTATTATGTTTGGAATTAGTGCGTGCGTCCAAGGTCCCATCCCCAACCACACATTCTATATTGTGTACATGTGTACACTTGAAGGCGGATGAAGCATGGATTTACAGACTGCATTTTGGGAAAGTCCCTGTGATGGTAAGCCCTTAATAAATTTATACAATTTTTCAGTTTTATGGATTAGTTTGATGAGCAGGCACCTTGGGTTGGTGTGGCCTGGCTGTGTTTGGGGCATCACATTGTAATACTTAATCTAGCACTTTTTTAGCCCCTATTATTTTCTACCTACATAACACCTTTTAGCATTATAATTATTACTTCTCACCAATATATAACACATACTAACACTTCATCTTCTCACTAGTGTGATGCCTTGAGGAAGTTGGCATGTCCTGGACTTAAACATTAGTGTTAGGGACCCACCAGATGAGGTCACCTGGTTGCGGTTGGTAGGCCCATATATTTTTGCCCTAAAACTATGTTAAGCATCTCGATTTTGGTCTATGTTTGAGTTTATTAAAATGATTCTGATTAGTAGTGCTTAGTACTATAGAATGTGCATCTGCATTTTCTTTTTTTTGTGTGGAACTACATGTCTATAACTACAAGATAGCATCTCTTATTATGTTTGGAATAAGAATATGCAGTCCAAGGTCATCATCCCCATATATCCCTCTCCCCTGTTGCACTTCCACACTTGCATCCTCAATTTTTAAGTCACCATCTTTACTTATACTGCTCATACCCACTTGCAGAGGGTGCAGAAATAATGGCAGGAGGCTTCCCTATGAGTACTATGTCAGAAATGTCAGACGTCAGACTTATGCATAGTTAATGTGGACACCTCTACACTCTCCTCAGACACAATTTTGGGTCACTAATTTGTCTGCTTTAAAGGTGACACCTTTATCTCTTTTCTTTAACATTGTGAAATATTTAGATTGTAGGTGTCCTTTCTTCAACTTTGTGTCCCCTGGACTACCTTTAGTAGATGCTGAAGTACTTTCATGACTGGAAGAAGCCACAGCACTAGTACTGGGTTGCTGCTCCTGCTCTTCTGTTGACTGATCCATATCGACTCACAGTGCACCTATTGAACATTATTTTTTAAGTACAGCAACAATCTGCATTATATGGTGGGCACTGTAACACTATCTGTATTATATATCCCTTCTGGAGTCTGGACAAACATTATTTTTTAACTGGTTTTAAACTATAACCTGAGTACGAGTTTAAGCAGTATTGTTGTTT
This sequence comes from Pseudophryne corroboree, assembly GCF_028390025.1. Lineage (NCBI taxonomy): Eukaryota > Metazoa > Chordata > Amphibia > Anura > Myobatrachidae > Pseudophryne > Pseudophryne corroboree. The sequence continues at coordinate 787,597,720 of NC_086447.1, forward strand.
TTTTCAGTTTTTTTCTTAGTATAGCTCTGCACCTGTGCAGTTTTCTTATGTTACTTAAATTCCTCTGGTAGCTAGCCATACCACCAGCTGTCCACACTCCTTCAGCTTTATGTCCCCCTACCTTCAGTGGGCCCCTACCATTGCATTCTTCCTGTGGGCCCTTCATACCCCAGTCCGACACTGCAGACTAAGAGATGCAATTGCTATTATTACCGAACTGCATGCATCTTGCAAAAATGGCAAGCTAAAAATAAGTTGTTTTTCATACAACTCTTGCATCATCATTAGCACCAATGTTAGTAATTGAGCCACAGCTTGTTTATAAACATGTTTTAATGATCCCTAAATCAGTTGTATTGTACTCTGTTGTGCTCCATTGACAGCAGAGCCATGTGTACACATCCTTAGCAATCTTTGTGTTGCATCATGTTATTTAAGCCTCCACTATGTTATTCCAAACTAATATCTTCTTTTTCTAGACAGGGCCACTCAGCACAGGAAATTGGTATTTAATATTAATGGGCCATCTTCAGTCAACACAGATTTATCAGAAATGCTAACATTTCAGAGACAAAGAGTCTGCTTAACAATGCTGCCAGTTTGCATTTACAATTAGTAATCTGTTCTAATGTACTCACATCTAGTTCTCCATGGTAATCTGTGACGTGATAATAGCTAAGGCATTTGTCCATGGACGGAGAAAAATTGTTGAAGAATCTGTACAAGCTGGGACAATAAATAAACATGTTTCTTTTAGCTTAATGAGATAAATTCCATTAATTGTGTCCTCTGCTTTTTGTACAGTGCACATAATGTACAATGCACAAATGGCCTACAATACATTAAGGATAGTGGAAGAAATAAGGGAAAACAAACTCCATTGAGTCTAAAAATCTATTGCTTTTTTTAACCCGTTCAAAAGCAGAATTTGATGACTAGATCAAATTTTATGTTTTATTTTATGTTTTATTTCATTGGGGTTTTTTCCCTTTATTATACAGTCAATGCAAATGTAATTCTCATATCAGGGTTCGTTGGAAGCAAGCTCCATTTGTCAGAATGGATGCTCTCTGGGTATCCATACTTACAGATATACTGCCTCAAAATGGATTGGTGGCAGACTCTGACATGTCGTCATGGGTGGGGACCACCACACGAAGTTTTGTGAAATGATCCATCATGTTCTGTGCATGCTGAAGCCCACTGACTGTATCCCCAATGAGGACATAATCAATCATGAGCAATTTTAATAGTCTGCCAGGCCTAATGGTCTACATACAGTAGGTGCATGGGCGTAGCTAAACAATTGCTCAAGCAAGTCTTGCATTCTCTTTGCACCATTTCCATTAAACCTGGTTAGAAGAATTGCTGTTATAACCACTTTAAAATCTTGATTTGTTCCAGGTGAATCCCTTGCTTGTGGGCACCTTGCACTACCACATCTGTTGTCTTTTCTGTAACATTCTCTTCCATGTCTAATACCCTACTATTCCAGATAATTTTGTCAACACAACAACTCCTCTCAGACTTCAAAATAGTCCCAATGATGATACCATTTCCTCCCCATATCAGTGAGCCATCCTCACTTTCCTCAAGAACACCAATGTATCTATTAATTTCTTCAGAATCCTGAGGTCTGGGTCTACTTCCCGATCCTGGGATCACTCAAATAGCGTCTTGGCCATGGCAATGATCCCATTGTGGTCTTATCGATGGCTGACTGGTCACTGTTCAAATGAGGTGAGAGATCTTCACCTCTTCTCTGTCTTCATCATTAGTGGGGCCACGTTTGTCCATTGGAAAATGGTACTAGGCATCTGCATTCTTATTATGTCTTCCTAGCCAGTAGATAAACCTGGCCAGTCAGGCCATCCAGCACTCTACCAAGGCACACCACTTGGCCGTATTCAGGTAGAATGCATTATTATTTGCGCCAACTTACGAGTCAGCCCCAGCAAACGGCCGTTCAAAATTAGTTTAAATCAGTATCAGGGCACTAGCTAGATGAGCGTGGCTCTCGGATAGCTCTAAATCTAAGATCCATCCCTCCATAAACATGCCTTGACATAACTAATCCAGCAGATGAGCCACATTGGCAAAGTTCCTTATGAACATACTGTGCTGTACAAGCAATCCCAGGAATTCACACTGCTCACCATACTGGGTGTCTTCCAATTCTTTGTTGCAATCACCTTGTCAGTCATAAGTCACACTTTCTTCTTGGACATGTTGTGGCCTAAGTTTTCCAAACTAGATTTCACTTTCTGCTTTTCAGTTTCAGTCCAAATTGTTCCAAACACTGTAGAAAAAGATCCAACCATGGGCAGTATTTACTAAGAATCCGAGTTTGTCCGATTTGTGTTTTTTTTTCAAAGTCCCAATCCGGGAATTCACTAAGCACAAATCTCGGCAGTGTTTGGACTATTCGTAATGGTTTGAATGACAACGTTCACAAATACGAATGAATAGACCATCGGTCAAACGCGGCTGTTATTACATAGAATAGGGGAATTCACTATTCATTCGTATTTGGGTGTTAGTCTCTGAGTGCTCAAATGCGGTCGTATTTTTTTGCGATTCGATAAAAAAAGCGGCAAAAAATAGACCTGCTTTTTTCAGTCGTGTTTACATGTGTTGCAAATAAAAAATCACTCACACCTGAATTAGGATGCCTATAAAAGGATGTTAGGCCCATTTCAATACACCTACACTCAGAAATGGCAGCAGGACTGTGGGCCAGTGATCTTTTGTGTGCTGTGGGATTCCTCAGACTCAGACATCAGCCTGTAAGTACCCAGGGCCAAGAAACTGAACATGGTCAGCAGGTTGTACAGGTTCCGCGGAGGCTGCGCAGGCCTCGTTTTTTTAGGGGGCGTTTAAACTTGAACGCATTGTCCGATGATAAGGTCATACAGATGTTCCGTCTAAATCGTAACAACATTTTCCGTCTGTATGACCTTGTCAAACTGGGCCTAGACCCTGAGACAGCACGCTCTCGCTCTGTCTCAGGCCTGCACAAACTCCTGGCTGTGTTGCACTTTCTGGCTACTGGCAGCTTTCAGGCTGTGTCTGGGGATGTCATAGGAATCTCACAGCCCTCATTTTCCAGAATCTTAACACAGGTGATGTATACCTAACTACCTCTTCTGTTTTGTGTTTGTTTTAATTTCTCGGTGGCCAGTTCTGTCCTAAAATCTCATGTTTATTGTTCTTTAAAATAAACACACAGGTGTTGGCTGTTTTGCAGCCCCACATCGAGGCCTCAATCTGCTTCCCTACCCAGGAGTCTCAGTGGCATGCCATCAGGGTAGATTTCTATGAGCTGGCTGGCATGCCCAATGTGCTTGGAGCCATAGATTGCACACACATTCAGCTGAGACCACCTAGGGGCAGGCAGCACATATATACAAATCGCCATTTCGAACACTCCACAAATGTGCAGGTGGTTTGTGATGCAAATCTCAAAATAATGAGTGTTGTTGCTGGTTACCCTGGGGGCTGCCATGACTCCTTCATCCTCAGTCAGTCATCCCTCTTTGATAAGTTTGAGGACGGACAAATGCCAGATGGATGGCTGCTGGGTATGTAATTTGATATGTGTAGGCCTGCGTATACTTTGTCCAAATACAGGTGCAGATGTATTAACCTGTAGAAGGCATAAGGAAGTGAGAAACCAGTGATCTGTGCAAGGTGATAAAGGCACCAGCCAATCAGCTCCAATATGTAAATGAACATTTAGGAACAGATTGTCTGCTGCCTTTGTTACCTTGCACATATCACTGGTTTTTCACTTCCTTATGCCTTCTACAGGTTAATACATCTGCCCCACAGTGTGTTACTTATGTGTTGCTGTATCTTAACATGAATCACGTTACTATATCTGTCTTTTAGGCGATGGAGGATATGGCTGTTTCTCTTGGCTTCTAACTCCATTGTCCCGACCTGATACCCCTGCTGAACACAATTACAATCATGCACATAAGTCCACGTGGAATGTGATAGAAAGATGTTTTGGTGTGCTGAAATCTAGGTTTCGGTGTCTGGATAAGTCTGGTGGCCTTTTGTTGTATATAGGAATTAGAGACATCTGGTGATACTTGGAGTACAGATGTAGGGAGGCAGGTTAGGCAAGAGATCATCAATCGCTATTTCTAAGGTAAGTTTGGTTTGCTTATTTCATTTGTTGTGTAATCATAAATAGATGTTTTGCTTTTTTTTTTCCAAAACCATTACTCAGAATGTGTCTGTCTCCTTGACACATACAAACATACCCTCGCTTTATGAAAAACAAATGTCGCATGTGTATTGTGTGTATTTTTATACTCAAAACAACAGATTATGAGTGGCATGCATTAAGTCTGGATAAGTGATCGTAAACTTGCAGTGCTAATTTCTTACAAGCCCACATAATCCATTTAGTATTTCACTTTATCATTGTGTGTTACGTCCTAATGCACAGGTTCACAAACTCGGCCCTCAGGACCACACACAGTGCATGTTTTTCACGTAACCCAGTAGAAGCACAGGTGTATGAATTACTCACAGACATATGTTAAAAGGTTCACAGGTGGAGCTAATTATGTCACTTGTGATTCTGTGAGACCTGCAAAACATGCACTGTGTGGGTTCCTGAGGGCCGAGTTTGAGAACCTGTGTTCCCAAAAAACATTCCTCAACATATAATATGTTAGCCTTGAGGAATACATGTGTCCCTATGTGTGATGCACCATCATATTTAATACACACAAACTTACTGTAATCATGAATAATTTATTTCCTAATGTTTGATGCTGTAAACTTGATGATGTGTAAGTAAATACACAGTTTGCCACATATATACATTATTATACACATTCTTTGATTTTTGTTGTAAAAGTACATATTTGTTTGTTTCAGCATCATGTGTAAAAACATTCTTACTAATTTTTAACACACACAAACATGTCCCAACAATACTGACATTCATTTTGTCAATGTTTTTAAAACAAAACAAAGCCAACATATTACAAGCTTTTTACGCAACTCAATTGTGTTCTTCTTGTAATGTTGTATAGAGAAAAAAGCTAAAATATGTATCAATAACATTGTAATTTGGATTGTCTGCAGGAAAAGAGAATGATTGGAATCTAGAAAGAGTAATGACTAGAAAAAAATCAAGTGGTCCGTTTACTTCCTGCTAAAGACATTCTGCCTGGCTGGCAATTATTGTGTCTGCAGGAAAAGAGAATGATTGGAATCTAGAAAGAGTAATGATTAGAAAAAAATCAAGTGGTCAGTTTACTTCCTGCTAAAGACATTCTGCCTGGCTGGCAATTATTGTGTCTGCAGGAAAAGAGAATGATTGGAATCTAGAAAGAGTAATGATTAGAAAAAAATCAAGTGGTCAGTTTACTTCCTGCTAACATGTATGTGTGGCTCCATCAACATTTCCCTCCTCCAATACCATTAAAAAATAGTAAAGAATAAATTTGCGTACAAATTTTATGTTGTTGTTTGTACCACTTATAATTAATGATGTTGTAAAAATTGTCAAGGAGCTAAGTGTTATATATTTTTTGCCAAAAATACACTTACTAGCTATTTTGAGTTACTTATCACAAATGTCTAACTTGTATTTTTTTCACGTTTTTTTGGTGGCTGCTTGTCCTGCCCTTTGCCTTTAGCACTGTCATGTTGTCGTGCTCTGGTGGAGCGTCTTGGTGGTGATGAGACTGGCGTGATATTTGGAGTAGTCGTACCAGAACTGCTGCTTGTTTGCTGTTGGTGCATGCATCTGAGTGTTTCATTCAGGTTAGTGAGGGTGGCATTGAGTTCACGTGTAGCAGCATTTTGATTGTCTACTATTCAGAATAAACTTTCATTAATCTTTTGATTGTTTTGAAAAATGCTCATATAACGTTGCTGTTGTCTGTGCTGTTCTTCCATTATGCGCTGTAAGTTGCCCATGACCTGTGTAATGTCTGTACGCATGAGTTCCATGGTATTGCCTATTCTGGTTGTTTGTTCATTTTGTCTACTCAGATTTCTTGATATTCTTCTGAGGTGAGATGGTAGGCTTGCAAATATTTGTGTCTGCTTACGCAGGCAATCTTCATTAGTGGCCTGCTGTCTAGCCCAAATAGTCCAAAACACCTGATCAGGGCCTTGTGCTCCTGGTGTTGTTGGGCTATGTTGTTGTGGTGGTGGTGGTGGTGTTCTTTGCTGTGGTGGTGTACTCACAGGTGCTGGGGGGCTCATTCCTTGCCTTAATGGCTGCATTTCTAAGATGTTTGTCTCCTCCACGTCACTGTGTTGCTGTTGTTGCGGAGGGATGCTGTTCCCAGGACTAGAAGCTGAAATGTTAAACAAATCTATCCATATGTTTGAGAAATGTAAACAAATCACTACACATGGAACACATGTCATTCACTGTTGCTTTCAACTATTCTGCCTAGCAACATCATCACTCATAGCTTAAATACATACATATGCCTGTTTGTGGCAAATGTGTCTGGTTACTTAATTGTGAAAGCAAACACTTTAGTTTTATTGTAGCTTACACATACTCCACCATAAAAACACATTGGAATACATAATGTGTTACCTTATAGCTTTGTTCAAACAAACATAGTAATGTTTTTATATGTATTTTGCAATGTTACCTCAAACACACATGTGAATTTTGGAAAAACAACCTTACTTTTTGCAATAAAAACAACATGCTTTTTTGTTGCAGCATCTTACACACAATGTCATACTGTATGGCTCAAGTGGACATACATATCTTTACTGGATGTGGACAAGGCCATTTAGCTTGGATTCCATTTCAGCTTTTACTTACTGCGGTAAGTATTTAAGTTTTTGATGTGTTTTGACTTAATGCGGTTATGAAATATGTTGATTACGTTCTGAAATTTTTCACATTTATTTCAGTTTGATACTCACAATCAAGATGAGGGGAGTGTGGATGACGTCTTGGAGGTGTGTCCAAAATTTGGAGTGTGGGGACAGAACATACGGACGATAATCTTCGTGGCGGGGTAGCCTGCTGTGTTTGGGCTGGGACATACGACCTTGCTTTCTTTTCGGCCACAGGTTTTTTTGTGGTGATGTCTTACAGAAGTGCCACTTCTGCTGCTCCATACTTCTTTTGATGGACCTTTTAATGAAAGTGCAATTTTGTTATGGCCATTCCTTTACAAGCATACCCTATACTACAATGGACACTTTACCTGCTTCCGCAGCATCATCATCATCAGATGTGATAGGAGTTACTGGCCGACGAGTAGTACTGCTTTTTTCTAACACTGTATAAAATAAAAAATAAAAAAATTTCATGCTATTGTGTATACATCCACCCATTATGGTTATAAACATTTATTCTTTTAGTAATGCTTGGTTTTTATTTATAAAAAACATAAGGACCGGAAATACAAAAATAAAAAACAAAAAACAAAAAACATTGTCCAATACACATATGCACTATGGCAACATCAACACAGGAAAACATGTACAGGACACTGACATAGGCCACAAGTTAAAGAAAAAAAAAACACACACATCTTCATTTTGTATTGAAAGGATAAATATTACAGATGCAATATATAAATTGCTCTGTGATGTGGCACTCCATAGACACATTACCACTATATGAGCCAAAACAAATTGTTGAAATTGTTTTCAAAATTACACTGCAGTGTGGTGTCACGGTACAAATACAAGCAAAAAATTAACAAAGAAATAGTGATATTTAAATTAAAAAATTAACATTATCTAATAATGACATTACACATGTAAGTGGTTTCCAAACCACTTTCCAGTACTCCAGCCTCTAACATGACAACCACTGTTTTTTAAACATTGCACATGGAACACTTAAATATAAAACATAGTCACAATTTTACACAAAAAAAAACGCCCAAAAGGAAAACATTATTGCAGGACAATTCAGAGACACACCAAGTCCAAACTACATATGCAAAATATCTTTCATAAAAACACATGACATACAATAAAGTAAGATGTTACATTGGCTTTTGTATAAAACATTAACCAAAACAATGTATTTGCTGACACACACTTGAAGATGGGAGTAATATGCAACGTCACATGACACACATTTAACAAAAAAAAAAAAAAATCATAGAATGTAAATGCAAATACACATGCTCACCATTCTTCCTGGGCCTATCTGAATCCCGGACATGGGTTGCAGAGACAACTTCAGGAGGTATTACACTCCGCATGGGCTCCTCATACTCCAGATATCTTGCAATATAGGGCTGCCCACCACCGGTTTTCCAAGCCGACTTGGCCTCCTTGGCCATTTTGGACTTGACACGTCGCTTTATGTCATAGTACCGTTTGCTGCACATGTCCTCTGTCCGCTTGACCACCCCCTCACTATTGACAGCAGCAACAACTTTCGCCCACAACACCGTCTTCCTCCGTGTTGGCACCTTGGCGGACTCAGGGCCAAATAGCTGCCTCTGATACTTCATCAGCTCACGCACCAATGCCACATTTTCAGCAAAACTAAACTTTACATTCCGCCCAGTCTTAGTAGTGGTGCGTGGCTGCGGAGCACTCTGACTGTCACTATCACTTGAGGCTGCTGCAGCAACCTCACCCACCTCCTCCACCTCACTAACACTCACCTCCTCCACCTGACCAACCTCCTCCCCCTCACTCACACCCTCCACCTCACCCACCTCTGAGTCACACATAATTGTGTGTCTAAACAGTTAACACAGGAAATAAAAAAGACAAACAACACACTCCTCCACTACCACTACACAACTCACACACACACACACACACACACACACACACACACACACACACACATTGACAAGGGACTATAAAGAAAAATAACTTGGACTAAAAATGAGACAAAACCACAAAATACAACACAACAAGAATGACAAGACGACTTACAAACACAATACCACACTCAGAAATCGCTACCAACACTCCTCACCAAACCACAAATTCACCTACCTCCACAGCACAACCTCCCCTCCTCACCACTAACTAAACCCACGAGGTGCGGACGGTTTGGGGCGTATTTATATGGTTGCGCACAGACACTCCTACCATCTGAAACACAACCAATCACGAACGGGGATGAAAATAAATCGAAACTGAAAGTGAAAATGCGGCCGCGGAAAAAAAAAAAACCTGCCGTGTTTAACTTAGGAAAAAAAACAGCAAATACAACAAAAACACGTACGTAAACGACAATGACGGCCGTAAATGTGCCAAAAAAAAACCGACTGCCTTCGACATCGGAAAACACGACAACCATAAAGTCGACTGCTTCGTAACTTTGCGTATATGGATTCAAAAAGTTGCATGAAAATGCACCCGATACAAAACGAGTTTAAACACTACACAAACTGACTCAAACACGAATATTAGTAAATATTGGCCCATGTGTTCATCCAGTGTGGGGGTAAACACTAACGTATTGCCTAGATAATAACAGTAGTGTAAAATTTTGTGGTTCTCAGTGGTGCAAGTAGAAAAAATGTCTTACAGGTACTGTGTGCGCGTGGCGAAGGCGCGCGCGCCCAAAAATGTGTGTGACCAAATGCCATATGGGGCATGGCCAATGAAAATGTGGGCGTGATACATATATGGGGGAGGGGCAGATACACATATGACCCCCACAGTGCCAGATACACGTTGCCCCACAGTGCCAGATACGTTGCCCCACAGTGCCAGATATACGAATGCCCTTACAGTGCCAAATACACGAATGCCCCACAGTGCCAGATATACGAATGCCCCCACAGTGCCAGATACACGAATGCCCCCCACAGTGCCAGATATACATTTCCCCCCACAGTGCCAGATATATATTGCCCCCCACAGTGCCAGATATACATTGCCCCCCACAGTGCCAGATATACATTGCCCCCCACAGTGCCAGATATACATTGCCCCCCACAGTGCCAGGTATACATTGCCCACAACAGTGCCAGATATACATTGCCCGCCACAGTGCCAGGTATACATTGCCCCCCACAGTGCCAGGTATACATTGCCCCCCACAGTGCCAGGTATACATTGCCCCCCACAGTGCCAGGTATACATTGCCCCCACAGTGCCAGATATACATTGCCCCCCACAGTGCTGCCTCCCCCCCTTCCCCAGCTCACCGCTGCTGCTGTTGTGTTGTCTCCCGTGTGTGAGGGGAGGAGAGCGCAGCCTGCACCTCTCCTTCCCCTCAGTCTCCGGCGGGTGAATTCAATATTCAGCGCCGATCCGTGAGCCAATCAAAGCTCCGCGAGCTCTGATTGGCTCACGGGCGGCGCTGATTTGAATGAAGACACTGAGGGCAGGAGAGGCGCAGGCTGCGCTCTCCTCCCCCCACATCAGCGGTAGCAAGCGGCGGCCCGTCAGTGTGGGTACGGCGTACCCACGGCGAAATTCTTAAGGGTACGCCGTACCCACCCGTACCCGCATACTTGCACCGCTGGTGGTTCCCCTAAATAACATTCCATATTTCATGTCTGGAGCATTGAAAGGGCCAAATGACATACAGCAAAATTCAAACAAACCCATAGTGGTGATGAAAGCAAGATTCTCTATGTCTTATTCACTGGAGCTGTATATACTAATACACATCCGCCAAGTACAGTGTTCAAAAAACTCACCTTAGGATAGCCATGGACTCTTGATATGTTTTGCTAGATATGCATCCCAAGCCACACACCTTTACAAACAGAGGAATTTCATGTAGAAAAAATCTAAGTGTTCCCTCCTTCATTAGAAAAATGGATGATGCCCATGGACTTCATTCCCACCACTGAGAACCGAACCCTCCCGAACTTCACTACCCAAGCCCGGGATCCGAGTCAGGCTCGGGTTTTCCCACCCGACTCGGAAACCAGAACGAGGCAAAACGTCATCATCCCGCTGTCGGATTCTCGCGTGGTTTGGATTCCATATAAGAAGCCGCGTGTCACTGCCATTTTCACTCCGGCATTGGAAAGTGTAGAGAGAGGATGTGTCTCCATCCTCAGTGTCCTGCATCAGTTCAGTGGTGGTGTCTTGTGCTGCATCAGTCCAGTCACAGTGGTGGTGTCCTCTGCTGCCATATGTCCAGTGCTGCTGTATAAGTCCAGTCCATTGCAGTGGTGCTGTGTTATCCTGCATCAGTCCAGTGGTGGTGTCCCTGTGCTGCTGTATATGTCCAGTGGTACTGCAGTATATGTCCAGTGATAAGCCGTAAATATTCAGTGATACTGCCATATATGTCCAGCGGTACTGTCGTATAAATCCAGTGATACTGCCGTATATGTACAGTTTTACTGCCATATATTATTCCAGTGATAATGGCGTATAAATCCAGTCCAGTGATAATGCCGTATATGTCCAGTGATACTGCTGTATATATGTCCAGTGGTACTGCCGTATAATTCCAGTGGTACTGCCGTATAATTCCAGTGATACTACCGTATAATTCCAGTGGTACTGGCGTATAATTCCAGTGATACTGCCATATAAGTCCAGTGGTACTGCCGTATAAATCCAGTCCAGTGATACTGCCGTATATGTCCAGTGGTACTGCCATATAAATCCAGTGGTACTGGCGTATAAATCCAGTCCAATGCAGGGACGTGTGGTGAGCTAAATGGCTGAGGAGGCACTCGCTAGCACCAGAGCCAGATTTACACACAATATTTGAGCCAAAGGGTACATCTGGGAATTATACACAGGTGCAGCAGTATAAACTCCTGGAAATTTGGTGAGTTTTGATCAGAGATGTGTGGAAAAGATAGATTGGTAAGGCACTGCCGTACCTGTTATAGACTTTTCACACCAGAGTTTTGCTATAAAAATGATTAAAATAATGCAAAGAAGATATTTCTAACAAATTCTTTATATTTTTCATATAATTTGTACAGTCAAAACTCTGGCACAAACGTTCGTATGACAGGAAGGGCTCTGCCTCACCTGCCTCACCCCACTGCACGTTACTGGTCCAGTGGTACTGCCGTATAAGTCCAGTCCAGTGGCGCTCCCATATAAGTTCACTGGTGCTGTCCTGTGCTGTATATTATTTACTCCAAAAAAAGGGGTTATTAAAACTTAATCCAAATAATTTTTACAGGGTTTGCCCTGTGTGGTGTAGAGGTACGCTCTCCTTTGCTGCATTTTGTTATATAACTCCAGATAAATAATGGAGAACAAAAATTTGGAGGATAAACTAGGGAAAGATCAAGAACCACTTCCTCCTACTGCAGAGGGGAAGTCGGAAGACCCTTGTACTACTTCAACTAAGCAAATGACTGTCCAACAGTCCTTTGCGAGGAAGATGAAATATGACAGCAGTCATCCTGTTGCAAAGCGGATAACTGAGTCCTTGACAGCTATGTTGGTGTCAGATGTGCATCTGGTATCCGCCATTAGTGCAGAGGGACTGCATTGCCAACCCTAGATGGGCCAGGTGTTTGTGCCGCACACTTGTGTTGCTTAGCTTAGTCATACAGCTACCTCATTGCACCTCTTTTACTTCTTTGCATGATGTGCTCTTTGGGGACTATTTTTTTAAGTACCATCCTGTCTGCCACTGCAGTGCCACTCCTAGATTGGCCAGGTGTTTGTGCCGCACACTTGTGTCGCTTAGCTTAGTCATACAGCTACCTCATTGCACCTCTTTTACTTCTTTGCATGATGTGCTGTTTGGGGACTATTTTTTTTAAGTGCCATCCTGTCTGACACTGCAGTGCCGCCCCAGGATGGGCCAGGTGTTGGTGCCTCACACTTGTGTCACTTAGCTTAGTCATACAGCTACCTCATTGCACCTCTTTTATTTCTTTGCATGATGTGCTGTTTGGGGCCTAGTTTTTTTTTAAGTGCCATCCTGTCTGCCACTGCAGTGCCACTCCTGGATGGGCCAGGTGTTTGTGCCGCACACTTGTGTCGCTTAGCTTAGTCATACAGCCACCTCGGTGCAACCTTTTGGCCTAAAAATAATATTGCGAGGTGTGAGGTGTTCAGAATAGACTGGAAATGAATGTTATTGAGGTTAATAATACCGTAGGATCAAAATAACCCCCAAATGCTGTGATTTTAGCTGTTTTTATGGTTTTTTTTTAAATCGTCGAGATCCAAAACCAAAACACGAAAGGGTGGTTTTGGCAAAACCAATCCAGATCCTAAACACGAGCATGGAACTAGAACCAAAACCAAAACACAAGCCACGAAAAGTGCCCGCCGCACATCTCTAAAAACTGGCGCTTCAACAGAATCAAATAGCCGACCAGATATACTTTGGAAGCTGCTCACCAAATAGGGGCGGGCAAACCCCTGAATGTGGAAAAGAAAAAACAGAGTGTTAGCACTAACAGAGGATAATGCAAAATATAAATTTAATAAAACATTATTAATAGTCCTCGCGCTGAACACTTCTTAAGTGAATGTGAAGTGTTGGTGATAAAGGTGAAAAAGACGCTCCTGGTGAAGGGATCTTTATCCAGCCGTTTCTTCTGAAGAAACGGCCAGCATTAGAGGGCGAGAAATGCGTCAAGGATTTCATTGACTACGGACATTGGGGGTCATTCCAAGTTGATCGCTAGCTGCCGTTGTTCGCAGCGCAGCTATCAGGCTAAAAATCTGCATTTCTGTGCATGCGTATGCACCGCAATGTGCACGCGCATCATACGGGTACAATGGGCGTTGTGGTTGTGCACAGGTTCTAGCGAAGTTTTCAGTCGTACTGACGGCCGCAAGAAGATTGAAGGGAAGGGAGCGTTTTTGGGTGTCAACTGACCATTTTCAGAAAGTGTTTACGAAAAACGCAGGCGTGTCTGAAAAAATGCAGGCGTGGCTGGGCGTTCGCTGGGCGGGTGTATGACGTCAAATCCGGACACGAATAGGCTGAAGTGATCGCAAGCGCTGAGTAGGTTCAGAGCTACTCTGAAACTGCACAAACTGTTTTTGCAGAGCTCAGCTGCACAAACGTTCCACTTCTGCTAAGCTAAAATACACTCCCCAGTGGGCGGCGGCATAGTGTTTGCACGGCTCCTAAAACTAGCTAGCGAGCGATCAACTCGTAATGAACCCCATTATCAGCTACTATCAGCTACCGGCATTTGTACCTTATAGAGCTCCACTGCTGAGGGTCAGGTTTTCCATCCTGTAATAATACTTTACTAAACACCATCGTGAGACTTTTTCTGTCCTCCCTCCGCTGTCTATCATCCCAAGACAGCCCTTTGCAATTGCCCACTTACACCAACGAAGGCACTCCCACAGTGAACGCTGCCGACTGCACGCTTCAACGCAAATTAGCCGCTGCTCACCCAGCATAGTGCAGCCATATCCGACCAGCCCCCCAGCCCGGAGCGGCTTTTTCCCCTTTATCACCATCACTTCACATTCACTTAAGAAGTGTTCAGCAGGAGGACTATTACTCTGTGTGGATAGGATACCTTAACATCTAAGCACTATTACTTACAGTAATACAGGATGCCTCTGTTTATGTGATTTCACAATTGCTTAACCAGTCCGAGACTCTGTACTCTCATACAGCCAAAGTGTTACAATTCATTCGGTACTTTGTTGCCAGTACTAAGATACTATATTATCACTATTTGTCATTGGTCACTGTATTAATATTTTATTAATTGTGTTATATTCTGTTCATATATATGTAGTGATGAGCGGGTTCGGTTTCTCGGAAACCGAACCCCCCCGAACTTCACCCTTTTTACACGGGTCCGAGGCAGGTTCGAACCTTCCCGCCTTGCTCGGCTAACCCGAGCGCGCCCGAACGTCATCATCCCGCTGTCGGATTCTCGCGAGATTCGGATTCTATATAAGCAACCGCGCATCGCCGCCATTTTCACACGTGCATTGAGATTGATAGGGAGAGGACGTGGCTGGCGTCCTCTCCGTTTATATACGAGACAGTTGATCTGATTGCTTTGCTTGTTTATTTTACTATTGTGGGGAGGATTGGGGAGCAGCTGTTAGGAGGAGTACAGTGCAGAGTTTTGCTGATAGTGACCACCAGATTTTTATCCGTTCTCTTCTCTGCCTGAAAAAAACGCTCCATACCATATCTGTGCTCAGTGTGCTGCATGATATATCTGTGCTGAGTGCTCACACTGCTTAATTGTGGGGACTGGAGAGCAGCTATAGCAGGAGTACAGTGCAGAGTTTTGCTGACAGTGACCACCAGTATACGTTTGTCTGCCTGAAAAACACTCCTGTGGCTTTTTTTTTTATACTAGTAGTTTAGCAGTTTGCTGACAGTGTCCACCAGGTCCATTATACTGTATATAGCAGTACGATAGGCCACTGCTGTACCTACCTCTGTGTCGTCACTCGTCATCCATAAAGTATACTATCCATCCATCTACATTGTATACCTGTGGTGGCTTTTTTTTTTATACTAGTAGTTTATCAGTCTGCTGACAGTGTCCACCAGGTCCATTATACTGTATATAGCAGTACGGTAGGCCACTGCTGTACCTACCTCTGTGTCGTCACTCGTCATCTATTAAGTATACTATCCATCCATCTACATTGTATACCTGTGGTGGCTTTTTTATACTAGTAGTTTAGCAGTCTGCTGACAGTGTCCACCAGGTCCATTATACTGTATATAGCAGTACGGTAGGCCACTGCTGTACCTACCTCTGTGTCGTCACTCGTCATCCATTAAGTATACTATCCATCCATCTACATTGTATACCTGTGGTGGCTTTTTTTTATACTAGTAGTTTAGCAGTCTGCTGACAGTGTCCACCAGGTCCATTATACTGTATATAGCAGTACGGTAGGCCACTGCTGTACCTACCTCTGTGTCGTCACTCGTCATCCATTAAGTATACTATCCATCCATCTACATTGTATACCTGTGGTGGCTTTTTTTTATACTAGTAGTTTAGCAGTCTGCTGACAGTGTCCACCAGGTCCATTATACTGTATATAGCAGTACGGTAGGCCACTGCTGTACCTACCTCTGTGTCGTCACTCATCATCCATAAAGTATACTATCCATCCATCTACATTGTATACCTGTGGTGGCTTTTTTTTATACTAGTAGTTTAGCAGTCTGCTGACAGTGTCCACCAGGTCCATTATACTGTATATAGCAGTACGGTAGGCCACTGCTGTACCTACCTCTGTGTCGTCACTCGTCATCCATTAAGTATACTATCCATCCATCTACATTGTATACCTGTGGTGACTTTTTTTTTATACTAGTAGTTTAGCAGTCTGCTGACAGTGTCCACCAGGTCCATTATACTGTATATAGCAGTACGGTAGGCCACTGCTGTACCTACCTCTGTGTCGTCACTCGTCATCCATTAAGTATACTATCCATCCATCTACATTGTATACCTGTGGTGGCTTTTTTTTTATACTAGTAGTTTAGCAGTCTGCTGACAGTGTCCACCAGGTCCATTGTACTGTATATAGCAGTACGGTAGGCCACTGCTGTACCTACCTCTGTGTCGTCACTCGTCATCCATTAAGTATACTATCCATCCATCTACATTGTATACCTGTGGTGGCTTTTTTTTTTATACTAGTAGTTTAGCAGTCTGCTGACAGTGTCCACCAGGTCCATTATACTGTATATAGCAGTACGATAGGCCACTGCTGTACCTACCTCTGTGTCGTCACTCGTCATCCATTAAGTATACTATCCATCCATCTACATTGTATACCTGTGGTGGCTTTTTTTTTTATACTAGTAGTTTAGCAGTCTGCTGACAGTGTCCACCAGGTCCATTATACTGTATATAGCAGTACGATAGGCCACTGCTGTACCTACCTCTGTGTCGTCACTCGTCATCCATAAAGTATACTATCCATCCATCTACATTGTATACCTGTGGTGGCTTTTTTTTTATACTAGTAGTTTAGCAGTCTGCTGACAGTGTCCACCAGGTCCATTATACTGTATATAGCAGTACGGTAGGCCACTGCTGTACCTACCTCTGTGTCGTCACTCGTCATCCATTAAGTATACTATCCATCCATCTACATTGTATACCTGTGGTGGCTTTTTTTTATACTAGTAGTTTAGCAGTCTGCTGACAGTGTCCACCAGGTCCATTATACTGTATATAGCAGTACGGTAGGCCACTGCTGTACCTACCTCTGTGTCGTCACTCATCATCCATAAAGTATACTATCCATCCATCTACATTGTATCTGTGGTGCCTTTTAGTTGTGCGCATTAAAATATGGAGAACAAAAATGTGGAGGTTAAAAAAATAGGGAAAGATCAAGATCCACTTCCACCTCGTGCTGAAGCTGCTGCCACTAGTCATGGCCGAGACGATGAAATGCCATCAACGTCGTCTGCCAAGGCCGATGCCCAATGTCATAGTACAGAGCATGTTTAATCCAAAACACAAAAGATCAGTAAAATGCCTCAAAAATCAAAATTAAAAGCTTCTGAGGAGAAGCGTAAACTTGCCAATATGCCATTTACGACACGGAGTGGCAAGGAACGGCTGAGGCCCTGGCCTATGTTCATGGCTAGTGGTTCAGCTTCACATGAGGATGGAAGCACTCATCCTCTCGCTAGAAAAAAGAAAAGACTTAAGCTGGCAAAAGCACAGCAAAGAACTGTGCGTTCTTCGAAATCACAAATCCCCAAGGAGAGTCCAATTGTGTCGGTTGCAATGCCTGACCTTCCCAACACTGGACGGGAAGAGCTTGCGCCTTCCACCATTTGCACGCCCCCTGCAAGTGCTGGAAGGAGCACCCGCAGTCCAGTTCCTGATAGTCAAATTGAAGATGTCAGTGTTGAAGTACACCAGGATGAGGTTATGGGTGTTGCTGGCGCTGGGGAGGAAATTGACAAGGAGGATTCTGATGGTGAGGTGGTTTGTTTAAGTCAGACACCCGGGGAGACACCTGTTGTCCGTGGGAGGAATATGGCCATTGACATGCCTGGTCAAAATACAAAAAAAATCAGCTCTTCGGTGTGGAATTATTTCAACACAAATGCGGACAACAGGTGTCAAGCCGTGTGTTGCCTTTGTCAAGCTGTAATAAGTAGGGGTAAGGACGTTAACCACCTCGGAACATCCTCCCTTATACGTCACCTGCAGCGCATTCATCATAAGTCAGTGACAAGTTCAAAAACTTTGGGCGACAGCGGAAGCAGTCCACTGACCAGTAAATCCCTTCCTCTTGTAACCAAGCTCCTGCAAACCACACCACCAACTCCCTCAGTGTCAATTTCCTCCTTACCCAGGAAAGCCAATAGTCCTGCAGGCCATGTCACTGGCAAGTCTGATGAGTCCTCTCCTGCCTGGGATTCCTCCGATGCATCCTTGAGTGTAACGCCTACTGCTGCTGGCGCTGCTGTTGTTGCTGCTGGGAGTCGATCGTCATCCCAGAGGGGAAGTCGGAAGACCACTTGTACTACTTCCAGTAAGCAATTGACTGTCCAACAGTCCTTTGCGAGGAAGATGAAATATCACAGCAGTCATCCTGCTGCAAAGCGGATAACTGAGGCCTTGGCAGCCTGGGCGGTGAGAAACGTGGTTCCGGTATCCATCGTTAATTCAGAGCCAACTAGAGACTTGATTGAGGTACTGTGTCCCCGGTACCAAATACCATCTAGGTTCCATTTCTCTAGGCAGGCGATACCGAAAATGTACACAGACCTCAGAAAAAGTGTCCTAAAAAATGCAGTTGTACCCAATGTCCACTTAACCACGGACATGTGGACAAGTGGAGCAGGGCAGACTCAGGACTATATGACTGTGACAGCCCACTGGGTAGATGTATTGCCTCCCGCTGCAAGAACAGCAGCGGCGGCACCAGTAGCAGCATCTCGCAAACGCCAACTCGTTCCTAGGCAGGCTACGCTTTGTATCACCGCTTTCCAGAATATGCACACAGCTGAAAACCTCTTACGCCAACTGAGGAAGATCATCGCAGAATGGCTTACCCCAATTGGACTCTCCTGGGGATTTGTGACATCGGACAACGCCAGCAATATTGGGGGTAATTCCAAGTTGATCGCAGCAGGATTTTTGATAGCAATTGGGCAAAACCATGTGCACTGCAGGGGAGGCAGATATAACATGTGCAGAGAGAGTTAGATTTGGGTGTGGTGTGTTCAATCTGCAATCTAATTTGCAGTGTAAAAATAAAGCAGCCAGTATTTACCCTGCACAGAAATAAAATAACCCACCCAAATCTAACTCTTTCTGGACATGTTATATCTGCCTCCCCTGCAGTGCACATGGTTTTGTCCAATTGCTATCAAAAATCCTGCTGCGATCAACTTGGAATTACCCCCATTGTGCGTGCATTACATCTGGGCAAATTCCAGCACGTCCCATGTTTTGCACATACCTTGAATTTGGTGGTGCAGAATTATTTATAAAACGACAGGGGCGTGCAAGAGATGCTGTCGGTGGCCCGAAGAATTGCGGGCCACTTTCGGCGTTCAGGCACCGCGTACAGAAAACTGGAGCACCACCAAAAATACTGAACCTGCTCTGCCATCATCTGAAGCAAGAGGTGGTAACGAGGTGGAATTCAACCCTCTATATGCTTCAGAGGATGGAGGAGCAGCAAAAGGCCATTCAAGCCTATACATCTGGCCACGATATAGGCAAAGGAGGTGGAATGCACCTGTCTCAAGCGCAGTGGAGAATGATTTCAACGTTGTGCAAGGTTCTGCAACCCTTTGAACTTGCCACACGTGAAGTCAGTTCAGACACTGCCAGCCTGAGTCAGGTCATTCCCCTCATCAGGCTTTTGCAGAAGAAGCTGGAGACATTGAAGGAGGAGCTAAAACAGAGCGATTCCGCTAGGCATGTGGGACTTGTGGATGGAGCCCTTCATTCGCTTAACCAGGATTCACGGGTGGACAATCTGTTGACATCAGAGCACTACATTTTGGCCACCGTGCTCGATCCTAGATTTAAAACCTACGTTGTATCTCTCTTTCCAGCAGACACAAGTCTGCAGGGGTTCAAAGACCTGCTGGTGAGAAAATTGTCAAGTCAAGCGGAACGTGACCCGTCAACAGCTCCTCCTTCACATTCTCCCGCAACTGGGGGTGCGAGGAAAAGGCTAAGAATTCCGAGCCCACCCGCTGGCGGTGATGCAGGGCAGTCTGGAGCGAGTGCAGACATCTGGTCCGGACTGAAGGACCTGCCAACGATTACTGACATGTCGTCTACTGTCACTGCATATGATTCTCTCACCATTGAAAGAATGGTGGAGGATTATATGAGTGACCGCATCCAAGTAGGCACGTCAGACAGTCCGTACGTATACTGGCAGGAAAAAGAGGCAATTTGGAGGCCCTTGCAGAAACTAGCTTTATTCTACCTAAGTTGCCCTCCCTCCAGTGTGTACTCCGAAAGAGTGTTTAGTGCAGCCGCTCACCTTGTCAGCAATCGGCGTACGAGGTTACTTCCAGAAAATGTGGAGAAGATGATGTTCATTAAAATGAATTATAATCAATTCCTCCGTGGAGACATTCACCAGCAGCAATTGCCTCCAGAAAGTACACTGGGACCTGAGATGGTGGATTCCAGTGGGGACGAATTAATAATCTGTGAGGAGGGGGATGTACACAGTGAAAGGGGTGATGAATCGGACGATGATAATGAGGTGGACATCTTGCCTCTGTAGAGCCACTTTGTGCAAGGAGAGATTGATTGCTTCTTTTTTGGTGGGGGCCCAAACCAACCAGTCATTTCAGTCACAGTCGTGTGGCAGACCCTGTCGCTGAAATGATGGGTTTGTTAAAGTGTGCATGTCCTGTTTATACAACATAAGGGTGGGTGGGAGGGCCCAAGGACAATTCCATCTTGCACCTCTTTTTTCTTTCATTTTTGTTTGCATCATGTGCTGTTTGGGGAGTATTTTTTTGAAGGGCCATCCTGCCTGACACTGCAGTGTCACTCCTAGATGGGCCAGGTGTTTGTGTCGGCCACTTGTGTCGCTTAGCTTAGTCACACAGCGACATTGGTGCGCCTCTTTTTTTCTTTGCATCATGTGCTGTTTGGGGACTATTTTTTTCAAGTGCCATCCTGTCTGACACTGCAGTGCCACTCCTAGATGTGCCAGGTGTTTGTGTCGGCCACTAGGGTCGCTTAGCTTAGTCACACAGCTACCTCATTGCGCCTCTTTTTTTCTTTGCATCATGTGCTGTTTGGGGACTATTTTTTTCAAGTGCCATCCTGTCTGACACTGCAGTGCCACTCCTAGATGGGCCAGGTGTTTGTGTCGGCCACTTGGGTCGCTGAGCTTAGTCACACAGCTACCTCATTGCGCCTCTTTTTTTCTTTGCATCATGTGCTGTTTGGGGACTATTTTTTTCAAGTGCCATCCTGTCTGACACTGCAGTGCCACTCCTAGATGGGCCAGGTGTTTGTGTCGGCCACTTGGGTCGCTGAGCTTAGTCACACAGCTACTTTATTGCGTCTCTTATTTTTTTTTGCATCATGTGCTGTTTGGGGACTATTTTTTTCAAGTGCCATCCTGTCTGACACTGCAGTGCCACTCCTAGATGGGCCAGGTGTTTGTGTCGGCCACTAGGGTCGCTTAGCTTAGTCACACAGCTACCTCATTGCGCCTCTTTTTTTCTTTGCATCATGTGCTGTTTGGGGACTATTTTTTTCAAGTGCCATCCTGTCTGACACTGCAGTGCCACTCCTAGATGGGCCAGGTGTTTGTGTCGGCCACTAGGGTCGCTTAGCTTAGTCACACAGCTACCTCATTGCGCCTCTTTTTTTCTTTGCATCATGTGCTGTTTGGGGACTATTTTTTTCAAGTGCCATCCTGTCTGACACTGCAATGCCACTCCTAGATGGGCCAGGTGTTTGTGTCGGCCACTTGGGTCGCTGAGCTTAGTCACACAGCTACCTCATTGCGCCTCTTTTTTTCTTTGCATCATGTGCTGTTTGGGGACTATTTTTTTCAAGTGCCATCATGTCTGACACTGCAGTGCCACTCCTAGATGGGCCAGGTGTTTGTGTCGGCCACTAGGGTCGCTTAGCTTAGTCACACAGCTACCTCATTGCACCTCTTTTTTTCTTTGCATCATGTGCTGTTTGGTTACTATTTTTTTCAAGTGCCATCCTGTCTGACACTGCAGTGCCACTCCTAGATGGGCCAGGTTTTTGTGTCGGCCACTAGGGTCGCTTAGCTTAGTCACACAGCTACCTCATTGCACCTCTTTTTTTCTTAGCATCATGTGCTGTTTGGGGACTATTTTTTTCAAGTGCCATCCTGTCTGACACTGCAGTGCCACTCCTAGATGGGCCAGGTGTTTGTGTCGGCCACTTGGGTCGCTGAGCTTAGTCACACAGCTACCTCATTGCGCCTCTTTTTTTCTTTGCATCATGTGCTGTTTGGGGACTATTTTTTTCAAGTGCCATCCTGTCTGACACTGCAGTGCCACTCCTAGATGGGCCAGGTGTTTGTGTCGGCCACTAGGGTCGCTTAGCTTAGTCACACAGCTACCTCATTGCACCTCTTTTTTTCTTTGCATCATGTGCTGTTTGGTTACTATTTTTTTCAAGTGCCATCCTGTCTGACACTGCAGTGCCACTCCTAGATGGGCCAGGTGTTTGTGTCGGCCACTTGTGTCGCTTAGCTTAGCCATCCAGCGACCTCTGTGCAAATTTTAGGACTAAAAACAATATTGTGAGGTGTGAGGTGTTCAGAATAGACTGAAAATGAGTGGAAATTATGGTTATTGAGGTTAATAATACTATGGGATCAAAATTACCCCCAAATTCTATGATTTAAGCTGTTTTTTAGTGTTTTTTGAAAAAAACACCCGAATCCAAAACACACCCGAATCCGACAAAAAATTTCCGGTGAGGTTTTGCCAAAACGCGTCCGAACCCAAAACACGGCCGCGGAACCGAACCCAAAACACAAAACCCGAAAAATTTCCGGTGCACATCACTATATAGATGACACCTGAGTAGATCTCATGCTCCAGGCTATTGATATAGCCAAAATCTTATTCAGACAGTAGAAAGGATATTGTCTCTTTCAGAGAAGCTGCTACAATCATGTGGATTTGGACAGTGTGAGCTCTTCGAGGTGGACTTCCATTTGTTATAGAATTAAAACCCCATTCCACTGAGATAAGGGCCAATTTTCAGCCTCCACCTGAAACATGGCCCATGGGTCATCTGAAACGGGCTCCAACTCTACCTTGTGTTTCTTACCTACTTGTGACGGGTGCTACAGAATTTACCTTCACTAGGGTTGTGCCAGCAAAAATCTTCTGGGGATGATTCCCCATATTGCAGAGATGCACAGAGACATTTCCATAGTTTGTCACTGCCAGCATGTATACCACTAGGGATTCCCCTTTCCATTCTAGTGGACTGATATACTCTACCCTCAGTCCTTCAAGTTTCTTGTCTGCCTGTATCTCTAGGTAGAAGATAATCTCATTATGGTGCAATAGCCACAGGTCCTCCTTGTAGCTGGACTTTATGAGTCTCAGTGTTCCCATTCCTGGTGTTTTGTTTCCACCATCGCTGCAGTGAAACCTCCCTTCAAGTCTGTGTTCCTTTTTATTGGTACAGCAAATGTCATAGGTCCACCATCACCATGTTTCACTGCAGAACCCCACAATGAGGATATTGTTTGATTATTAAGATCTTTAACAAAGTTCAATATCCATCCAGATAGCTCTGACTACAGCAATGTGAGGACTATTGACTGCAGCCAAGGTTCTTGGTTAGATGCAAATAATGGCATTGGTAGCATTTTTTGGTCATGGTGGTTGCATGCTATATCATGTCTAACAGACAACATTGAGTCTTCCTGCCAAACTTGCATACAATGCTTAGGACAGGCATGTCAAACTGCGGCCCTCCAGCTGTTGAGAAACTACACATCCCAGCATGCCCTGACACAGCTTTAGCATTCTCTGACAGCAAACCTGTGTCAGGACATGCTGAGATATGTAGTTTCTCAACAGCTGGAGGGCAGCAGTTTGGACATGCCTGGCTTAGGATGATAGGAAACTGGCAAATTGCCTCATTTGACAATTTGTCCACTCTTCTTCCCTCACAATATGTCCTATAATAGCAAAGTTATTCTGGCCTCTGGTGGGAGACTCAGGTGTCCACAGAAGGGAAAAGTTCTCCATAGAATAATTTCTCACACAACTGCGAGTGCTAGGAGAGAGCACTGCACAGACAAAATCAAGAATACTTCTCGTAAATTTCACCTGGTCCTATTGTTTGAAGCTTACTGCCACATTGTACTCCCCCTGCAAGAATGCACAATGAAGTCTGCCCAAAGTACTGTTATTCTAGCTACCATGTACTATGTTCCACACATTCTACCCAGTATCAACAACAAATGCAATGATATCACTGCCGTTTACTTGTCACTATCAGCTGCTCAACAACAAACTAGGGATGGTTTTTCTAAACAGACCACAATGAATCTCCAACATTTCTTCATACTTTGCAATTCGCAATGGCCGATGTTCACGCAATGGAGTAATTATCAGCAGCTTGCACATGTGCCTCGATTATACTCGCAGGAAAGGGGTCTGGGATGTCCTTTTCTACTTTACAAGACAAATATCCCATGTCAAAAATGCTTGACTTTTGACAAATAAACTATATTTTAAAATCACACCCTAAAATATTCTAATTCCCTTAGAGTCTTTTGCTATTTTTAAAGGCTATGTACCTTCTCACCTCTTCATGAAGGCATGATTTTATCCTTACACTGTATTCTATTTAACTCAGTCTTGGTGTTTCAGAACAGGCCTGAGAGTGAGCGAAAGATGGCCATGACTTTCTTTCTCTGCTACTCCGTTCATAGGGGTCATTCCAAGTTGATCGCTTGCTAACGATTTTTGCAGCGCAATGATCTGGTGAAAAAGCAGCATTTCTGCGCATGTGTATGCCCCGCAATGCGCACGCGCGATGTATGGTTACAAAGCTCTTTGTGGTTGTGTTCAGATTCTAGCAAAGTTTTCCTTCGCACTGGTGGCCGCAAGAAGATTGACAGAAAGGGGGCGTTACTGGGTGTCAACTGACCGTTTTCAGGGAGTGAACGCAGGCGTGGCTGGGTGTTCGCTGGGCGGGTGTATGACGTCAAGTTCTGGACACGAATAGGCTGAAGTGATCGCAAGCGCTGAGTAGGTTCAGAGCTACTCTGAAACAGCACAAACTGTTTTTGTAGAGCTCGGCTGCACATGCGTTCGCACTTCTGCAAAGCTAAAATACACTCCCCAGTGGGCGGCGACATAGTGTTTGCACAGCTGCTAAAACTAGCTAGCGAACAATCAACTCGGAATGACCCCCATAATACAGAAAAATACTCAGCAACATTATCGTCTCATATCGTGGAAGCAACTAGATGCCTCATAACTAAAAGGTGAATGTACCCCACTTTTCCATTCTAAAGGCCTATGAGGCTGATGCAGATTTGAATGCAAGTCAATATGTAGTGGATATTTTTCATGTTTTTGTTGTGCGCATGTTACAGAGCATGAACTAAACAACCAACTAGATTCACCTATCTCAGTCAGCAATTGATCGACAATTTCTGCAGGGCACAATCAGAGCAGGCTGAAGTATAATCATCAGACTTTTCGAATGCTCCTTGCTACTCAGAGGGGACTGATCTGCCCCCGCCTCCCAAGTTGCCTGTCACATGCTCCTTGATGCAAATGTGGAAGAGGGAGCATGGGGGATGGCAGATAAGGTAATCTATAATCACAAACCCTCCAACATTTTACACATAAAAATTGGTACAATTTCAAAAGGGAGAGTGGTCATGGGTAAAGGGGGCATGGTCACGTCCCTTTTCCTATACTTTCAGTGGAAGTTTGGAGAGCCAAAATTCGGTACAGACCATAAAAAAAGGTACTGTACCTGTTAAAAAGGTACAGTTGGAGGGTATGTAATCAGTGGTGGTTTTTATCTAGTCCTGCAGCGCCCCCAGTAAAAATCTGCCACACAGTGATTGCCAGCAGAGCCGGCCCTAGGCAAACTAGGCAAATGCCTAGGGCATTTGGTATGCCTAGGGGCACAAGCAGCTTCTGCTGATTAAAATGATATGTGTCATGCCTATATTCTGTGTGTAGCGTTTCGTATGCAGATACAGCCACAGTCGCAACACAGAATATAGGCATGCTGCATATCATTTTAATCAGCAGAAGCTACTTGTGCACCCTAGCCACATAGCAATGCATTTTCATCAAAAAAGGTGCCCGACGTTAGCAGAGCTGCCAGCTGACTCACGCCAGGCATCTCCTGCTGCATGGCGCATTGAGGCAAGATGTATGAGGACACATCTGTATCCAAGCAGAGGCAGAGGTCACAGTGTTAGCGGCCGTGTGAGTGCTGTATGCAGGAGGGTTGGTTGTGTATTTAGTGTTCGGCATATGTGTAATGGGCATTATGCATGTCATGTGTATAAATGCATATGTGTAAGAGGCACTATGTGTGTCATGTGTATAAGGGCATTAATAATGTGCGGCATATGTGTAAGGCCTTCTATATGTGTATAATGGCATTAATAAAGGTTGGCAAAATGTGTGAAGTGCATTATGTTTATAAGGACATTAATAATGTGTTTATTATGTGTTAGGGACATTACTGTGTGGTATTATGTGTATAAAGGCATTACTAATGTGTGGCATTATGTGTATAAGGTGCTCTACTGTGTGGTATTACGTATAGAAAGGGCACTATTGTGTGGTGTGATGTGAATAAAGAGCAATATGGTGTGGTGTAATGTGAATAAGGGGCACTACTGTGACCAGTAACCTATATAAGGTAAAGTGGTACTACTGTGTGATGTAACGTGAAGAAGGGACACTATCGCATTTTAAAATATGAATAAATTTGCACTACTTTGTCGTGTAATTTGAATTGGGGGCACTATTGTGTGGTCACACCCCTTCCCAGCAAGAACATGCCCCTTTTTGATCTGTGCGCCGAATGTGTGCACTGTTCCTATTTAAAATATTGGCGGTAGGAACACCAAAATAAGGATTGCTATGGGTGATGGGTGATGGTGCTGGGAAAGGGGTGCAGAGTCAGAGGCGGAACTAGCAGCAGTGCTAGGGGGCACCAGCCAAAATCTTGCCTAGGGCATCATATTGGTTAGGGCCGGCTCTGATTGCCAGCTCCTAATGACTGACACACATTAACTACCTGAGGTTCGCCCCCCCCCCCCTCCTCACTGGACATCATACATCCCAACTGTCCCAATTTTCACAGGTCTTCCATTTTTGGGCACTGTCCCGCTGTCCCGCCAGCGGGCCGCATGGGGTCCCGCAGTGGGGGTGGGTGGGTGTGGGGTTGTTGTGGAGGCTCCCTGTCACTCACTGCAAGATCAGCAGTGAATAGATGCTGTGCACATGCGCATAGCGTCTATTCTCGGGAGTCAGTGGGACTGAGGGCATGCCAGCAGCTCACTGAGTGCTTGGTATGCCCCCTCAGTTACGAATTAGAGGGTCATGGCTTGTGATTACGGCTTCCCCGACTGCATTCTTAGCAATGTTGGGAGGTATGCTGGAGTATGATGATACTGGATCCACCCCTTTCAGTGCAGCAGCAGGGCAGAGGGCAGGCAGACACAAGTAGCAGAGAGCAGGCGACAAGCCAACCCTGTGAGGAGTTTAGCATGTAACTGCTTCCTATTGGATGCTGCTACTGCTCATCATACACAGCAGGCTGGAAACTCACCCACCAATCAGACTGTCAGTACAAAGAGTGATTTACAGTAATAGCTTCCAAAAGGAAGCCATTCTTTGCTGAATCGCCAGACCTACAGTGCTTCTAAGGGCTGCTGTCTGTGCAGCAAAGAAGCCATATGACTACTGTGAGCATGCTCAGAGCTTCAGTGAGTCACTCAGTGTGATGCAGTTGATGGAAGGTACAGTATGCAGTGCGCCAAAGAGGAGCTTGAAAAAACTGGATTTTAATCACAGTTGAGCCACTTTGAATAAGATTTTTTTTCTTTAAACTGTGAGTAGTGGCCCTCATTCCGAGTTGTTCGCTCGCTAGCTGCTTTTAGCAGCATTACACACGCTAGGCCGCTGCCCTCTGGGAGTGTATCTTAGCTTAGCAGAATAGCGAATGAAAGGTTAGCAGAATTGCTAATAAATAATTCTTTGCAGTTTCTGAGTAGCTCCAGACCTACTCACAGAATGCGATCAGCTCAGTCCGTTTAGTTCCTGGTTTGACGTCACAAACACGCCCTGCGTTCGGCCAGCCACTCCTCCGTTTCTCCAGACACTCCCGCGTTTTTCCCTGATACGCCTGCGTTTTTTAGCACACTCCCGGATAATGCTCAGTTACCTCCCAGTAACGCCCCTCTCCTGTCGATCACTCACCGATCAGCAGATCGACTGAAAAGCGCCGCAGAATCCACAGCAAATCTGCTAAGTTTTTAGTTAAATAACTAAGCGCATGCGCCCTGCGTGCCTTGCGCATGCGCAATTAGCAGCAAATTGCAGCGTAGCAAAAATCGGCAACGAGCGAACAACTCGGAATGACCCCCAGTGTTTGGAGATTTAGGGGTATATAATTTTGTGTACACTGAGAAATATTCAAGTTATACAAAGTGAATCTTTTGCTCTGTACCTATGTTTGTGTGCATATACTGTAAATACATGATTAATTTACAGTACATGCACACAAACACTGGTACAGAGCAAATATAACAACCTGCAAAATGTAGACTATTATGCAGATATGGGGGAGTATCCAATTAGCCATGATAACACGGTTTTGCGATAAATTATCGCAAATGCAATCATACGGTATCCTATTAGCGGCAATAAGTTATCAGCGATAAGTCTCCATACAGTTTATCGCAGAACTCACTACGCCATCTCTGAGCAGGGCATTTGTAGTGCAAAATCCCTATTTTAAGGTAAAAATATTGGGAGTTTGTTCAGAACTCCTGGGCAGAAGTGGATTTAGACCTTATGGGGCCCTAAGCAAGGCACCAATTTGCAACCCTCCTTCCTCAAACAAGCCCCCCAGTCAGTCAGTGTATGTCAACAATCTCCCCCCCCCCCCATGACCACGTGCACAGATACTTGAGTCCTATTGGAGAAAGAGCGCTATATAAATAAAATTATTATTATTATTATTATTATTATTACTTCCACCCCAGACCAGGTGACAAATTGAACAGATAACCCCCACCGCCACCACCTCCCCCCCTCCTCCCAGCTGATAGCTTGCACAGACCCACCTCCCTCCTTCACATTTGGACCCATTGACAGCCACCCCAATGCTTAGATAGCTGCTCAACTGCAGACTCTGGGACGGTTTTTACCTGATCCCGGTCAGCACAATCTTATTCACATTACACAGCATGTAGTGCCCCTGATTCATATTACACCACATACAGTAGTGTCCCTTATTCATATTACAACACATAGTAGTTCCCCTTATACACAATGCCCACAGTAGTAGTGCCCCTAACACACATTATGCCCAAAGTAGTAGAGCCCCTTACACACATGATGCCCACAGTTGTTGTGCTGCTTATACACATAATACCCCCTTTAGTTAGGCTGCTTATACACATAATACCCCCTGTAGTTATGCCGCTTATCCACATAATGCCCCCTGTAGTTATGCTGCTTATCCACATAATGTTCCTTGTAGTTATGCTGCTTATCCACATACTACCCCCTGTAGTTATGCCACTTATCCACATAATGCCCCCTGTAGTTATGCTGCTTATCCACATAATGCCCCCTGTAGTTATGCCGCTTATCTACATAATGCCCCCAGTAATTATGTCACTTATCCAAATACTGTCCCCTGCAGTTATGCCACTTATACACATAATGCCCCCTGTAGTTATGCCGCTTACCCACATAACCCTGTACTTATGCTGCTTATCCACATAATGCCCCCTGTAGTTATGCCGCTTATCCACACACTGCCCCCAGTAGTTATGCCGTTTATCCACATATTGCCCCCCGTAGTTATGCCACTTATCCACATAATGCCTCCTGTAGTTATGATTGTTATACACATAATGCCCCCTGTAGTTATGCCGCTTATCAACATACTGACCCCTGTAATTGTGCTGCTTATCCACATAATGCCCCCTGTAGTTGTGCTGCTTATCCACATGCCCCCTGTAGTTTTGATGATTATGCACATACTGCTCCCTGTAGTTATGCCACTTATCCACATAATGCCACCTGTAGTTATGCTACTTATCCACATAATGCCCCCTGTTGAAATGCCGCTTGTCCACTGTAGTTATGATGGTTATCCACATAATGCCCCCCTGTAGTTATGGTGGTTATCAACATACTGCCCCTGTAGTTATGATAGTTATCCACATAATGCCCCCTGTAGTTATGATGGTTATACACATAATTCCCACTCTAGTTATGCCCCTTACCCATGCCGAGAGCATGCAATAGGTGCTGGGACTGAGAGCAGGCAAGAGGTGCTGGAACCAGAAATCAGGCAGGAGGCACCAGGACTGAGAGCGGGCAAGAGGCGCCGGGACGAGGAAGAGGACAGGAGGTGCCAGGACTGAGAGTGGGCAGGAGATGCCACTACCAGAAAAGAAGTGCCGGGGACTGAGAGCGGGCAGGAGGTATGACATACTGTAGCCGCAGAGTCCGGCACCACACTACACATGACTGTTCATTTGCACTCAAAATTAACTACAGCTCCCGTCAGCCCTTGCAGCGTGGTCCAGACAGCGCAGACGTGTTTGGACTGTTTGTGGGGCGTTCCGCAGAAGCTGCGTGATGTCACAAGCAGCGGCTGCAACCATAAACTTGTCACTTAGCCGCCTGCCTACACAGCATGCTGCATAGGTAGAGAGCTACTCGGTGGGGGGGGGGGGGGGGGGGGGTGGGGGGGGGGCAAGATCGGGCATGCTGGGTGGCCCCTGCATGTGAAAGATTTTAATTGTAGGTGTGTGCATTTTTTTTTGCACATCTATGATCAGGTCTGAATTAGGCCCTTGTTACCTTGGCTAGGGAAAGCTAGAAAGTTAGTATTAAGGATTATTGAACAAATTGCCACCACATTATAGAATGGAATGCACAGTGTCTGATATTATTTCATTATTCCAATGATTTTATGTTCATTTATGATTCCAACTGTTTGTCATCCTGATTCTAATTATTCATGTCTTTTGCATGTTGATCTTTTGTGGTGTGAACTGTAGTATGGGCCTAATTCAGGTCTGATCACTAGCAAGCGTTTTTTGCACTGGTGCTATCAGATACTCGCTGCCTACAGGGGGAGTATATTTTAGCTGTGCAAGTGTACAATCGCATGTGTAGCAGAGCTGTACAAACAGATTTTCTGCAGTCTCTGCACAGCCCAGGACTTACTCAGCCGCTGCGATCACTTCAGCCTGTCCGGGACCAGAATTGACGTCAAGAACCCTCCCTGCGAACGCCTGGACACACCTGCGTTTTCCAGACACTCCCTGAAAACGGTCAGTTGACACACACGAACGGTCAATCAACTTGCGATCGCCTGTGCGAATGTATCCGTCGCACAAACCCATCGCTGAGCAGCAATCTGCTTTGTACCCGTGTGATGCACCTGCGCATTGCGGTGTATACACATGCGCAGTTTGGACCTGATCACCCGGTTTGGACCTGATGGACCTGATCGCCCGCTGTGCGAAAACGCACAGCAGCGATCAGGTCTGAACTACTCCCTAAATTGTATATTCCTGTTCTTTTTGTACTGTATGTCAAAGTCTTCTTTTTGCGATTTACATCCAACACAACGTCCCCTAATCAACCAATTCCCCCGAATGCAAATGTTCATAGGTAGGCCTGTTCTTAATCAGAGACAGTATTTCTTTAGATTCAGTCAAGCAGTCAGCTTGCTGGGGGTAGCTTGCATGGAATTTAATAAGTGTGGAATTAAGAAGTGTGTTATTCGAACAGTTAAAAAAAACAGTTGAACAAACATTGAGCAACATCAAGGAAAGGTAACTTACTTAAACAACTTATTCCTACACCACTTAACCCCCCCAAAATCTCACAAACGACCACAGCATGGGGGTAATTCCAAGTTGATCGCAGCAGGATTTTTGCTAGCAATTGGGCAAAACCATGTGCACTGCAGGGGGGCAGATATAACATGTGCAGAGAGAGATAGATTTGGGTGTGGTGTGTTCCATCTGCAATCTAATTTGCAGTGTAAAAATAAAGCAGCCAGTATTTACCCTGCACAGAAATAAAATAACCCACCCAAATCTAACTCTCTCTGCACATGTTATATCTGTCACCCCTGCAGTGCACATGGTTTTGCCCAATTGCTATCAAAAATCCTGCTGCGATCAACTTGGAATTACCCCCCATGTTCATCAAACTACTTCCTATTTCAATTCATGGAATTCTCGCCAAATTTAACACATTCTACACTCACCCTAAAAACTCACTCCTCTGTGCACATTACAGCTTCTATTCTCCACTCACCTCTTCTAAACACTCATGAGCTTTATACTTCTCTGCAAGTACTTTGACAACCACAATTGGCCACCAGAATAAACACTCGTAAACATCCACCAATATTTATCTCACTCTTCTGCTTTTATTAGCTGGTGACATATCACCAAATCCAGGCCCCAACCACCTGTCCCACTCACACTCAGCTGTCTCAAAACAACATAGAAATCCATCTAACCTCATAAATATCACGTGTCTCCCATCCCCCTCCAAGTCACTAAAATGTGCCTTATTGAATGCATGCTCTGTTTGTAACAAATTAACATCCATCCATGACCTCTTCATATCTCACAACTTTAATCTGGTGGCTATAACAGAAACATGGCTCACACAATCAGACACGGCCTCCCCTGCAGCACTGTCACACGGTGGTTTCCACTTCACACACACATCTAGGCCTAATAATAGTAAAGGTGGTGGGGTTGGAATCTTACTGTCACAATTTTTCACATACACTGTTCTGCCTTAGGTTCCATCACTTGCATTCACATCATTTAAAGTTCACTCTATCAGGATTTTCACCCCTTTCTCTCTGGGGGTTGCAGCTATCTATCGCCCTCCTGGGCAACTCAAACAACAATTTCTAGAAGATTTTTCTGCCTGGCTCCCACACTTCTTATCCTCTGACATCTCCACCATCATTATGGGTGATTTCAATATAGCTCTTGACAGTCCACAATCTGTTCATGCCTCCAAACTCCTTTCTCTAACTTCCTCTCTTGGCCTCACCCAATGGTCCAACTCCTCTACTCACCAGGAGGGCCACTGCCTTGATCTTGTGTTCACCAGGCTCTGCTCAGTTTCCGAATTTGTTAACACTCCTTTACCTCTCTCTGATCACAACCTGATCACCATCACAATCTCTTCTGTTACTCTAAATTCTATGACACTAAAACCAAGCAAGCCTCCTCTAACCCGCAGAAATACTAATAATATACATTTTCAACAACTTTCCACTTCTCTGCAACAACTTCTGTCACCAATCTCTACATTTACCACACCTGACACTGCTGTATCCCACCTGCACCAGACCCTAGAGAGTGCCCTTGATGAAGTGGCTCCAGCTACCCATCACACTCCACTTCGGCTTAGATGCCAACCATGGCACTCTAAATCAACAAGACACCTACAAAAACTGTAACATAAAGTAGAACGTCAGTGGTGGAAATCTCAGAATCCAAGTGACTTTCTCACATATAAGACTACCTACCACTCCTATCGTCAGGCCCTGGACACTGCCAACCAAACATGTTTCCAATCTCTCATCTCTTATCATACCACCAGCCCCAAGCAACTTTTTGATACATTTAAATCACTTCTTTACCCTCCCTCACCTCCCCCACTAGCTACTATCAGTGCACAAGAACTTGCTTCCTACTTCAAGGATAAGATTGATAAAATCCGAGATGAAATGGTATGCTCTAACTCAGCGAGTGACCTGTTCAATTCCCTACCTGAACCGTCTGGCACTTTCTCTTCATTTGATCCCACAAGTGAAGATGAAGTATCAACACTCTTTTCATCCTCCTACTCCACTACCTCTCCTCTTGATCCTATACCCTCACAGGTCAGTAAAACTTTGTCTCCTGTGCTTATCCCAACCTAAACTAAAATTTGTAATCTCTCTCTCTCTCTCTCTACTGGTATCTTTCCTTCTCTGTCTAAAAACACAACTCTGACCCAAACACACTCTCTAACTACTGTCCCATTTCTCAGCTACCAGTCCCTCCAAGCTACTTGAGACTGATTTGCCTACACTCGCCTTACACACTTTCTTAACTCCCACAACTTATTGGACCCACTTCAGTCAGGCTTTCGTGCCCAACACTCCACAGAGATGGCACTGACCAAAGTAGTGAATGATCTAGTCACTGCTAGATCAAAAGGCCATTACACACTACTTATTCTTCTAGATCTCTCTGCTGCTTTTGACACTGTTGACCACTCTCTTCTCATACAAACACTACAATCCCTAGGTCTTCAGGACACAGCCCTTACTTGGTTCTCATCCTACCTATCTAATCGCTCTTTCAGTGTTCACTTCTTTGATTCTACCTCCTCTTCTCTACCTCTATCAGTTGGAGTACCGCAAGGCTCAGTCTTAGGTCCCCTGCTGTTCTCAATCTATACCTCATCTCTTGGTAAACTAATCAGCTCCTTCAGATTTCAGTATCATTTGTACGCTGATGATACTCAAATCTACCTATCCTCCCCAGATTTATCATCATCTGTATTGGCTCGTGTCACTGGATGCCTGTCTGCCATTTCATCTTGGATGTCATCTCGCCACCTCAAACTCAACATTTCCAAAACAGAATTATTTTCCCACCAGCCAAGAGTAGTTACCAACCTGATATCTCCATAACTATTGACAATGCGACTATCCACCCTACCCCACAAGCTCGCTGACTAGGTGTCACCCTTGACTCTGAACTGTCCTTTGTTCCACACATTAAATCTGTCTCTAAATCATGTTACATGCACCTTAAAGACATATCCAAAATACGCCCTTATCTTACACAAGACACTGCAAAAACTCTTAATACATGCACTCATCATCTCCCGCATTGATTATTGTAATAGTCTCCTTACTGGTCTTCCCAAACATAGGCTCTCACCACTACAATCCATTTTAAATGCAGCTGCGAGGCTAATCTTCCTCACTAGACATTCTTCATCTGCTGATCTGCTCTGTCAGTCCCTCCATTGGTTACCGGAATTCTACCGTGTTAAATATAAAATACTTTTACTTACATACAAGGCTATTAACCAAACTGCACCATCATACATCTCCTCACTCATCTCAAAATATCTCCCTACCAGACCTCTCCGCTCTGCACAAGATCTGCGTCTCTCATCCACATGTATTACCTGTTCCCACTCAAAATTACAGGACTTTACCCGGGCTTCACCCACTCTGTGGAATGCCCTCCCATGCACAATAAGACTCTCCTCTAGTCTCCAAACCTTTAAACATTCCCTGAAAACCCATCTCTTCAGACAAGCGTATCAAATTCCAGACCCACCCACCTAACCTTCAATGCTTCCCTATCCAGTTACATCCTCTCTGTACAGTACACATGACCTCACATTTTGTCTTCCAACATTGCTGGGTGATCATATCATACAACCCATTAAGAATCTAGCAATCTGGTGGACCATTATGCAACAGGTAGCATCTATCCTTGTGTATCAATGCCTATTTCCCTATAGATTTTAAGCTTGCGAGCAGGACCTTCCTACCTCTATGTCTGTCTGTCTTTGTCCAGTTTTGTTCTATAACTTTTGTTTTAATTGTAAAGCACAACAGAATATGCTGCGCTATATAAGAAACTGCTAATAAATAAATAAATAAATAAATAATGCAGAGTTCATTGCATTTCAGCAAAACGACTTCCTATTGGAATTGCTGACTCACTTCTGATTCGTATCAATCTATCCTACCTCTCAGAGCATGTTACTACGAGACAAGGTATGGGGAACAACATTTCAGGGGAAAGGCCTGTCACATAGCCACCCAACTCTTGTGAGACTTCCCTCAACCACTTAGATATACTCTGCCAACCCCGGGGGTGTTACACCATGTTCCCGGAGACCTGCACATGCGCAGTAGACTCTGGCATTATGCCAGAGTCTACTTGCTGCCACAGAGGGGTGGCTGGTGACAGAGAATGCACGCTGGTCCCCTACTCTCTTAAAATGCCCCTGATGGGAGCAGTGCATGTGTGAGGGGGTCATCAAAGGAAAATTCTCTCCCTGGGCTCTACTTGGTCTACACCCAGGTCTGCATGGCACGTGCAGTGCTGTATGCAAACAGAGTACAACTCCAACTGAGAATAATAGAGCATAATTGGGCAGTAACAGGGATGAGTTCAGAGAAAGCGTGTTGTAGCCTATGTAGAGTTGTACCTACACATAATTATCCTTGTTTTTAGACTGGTGCAAGGTACGACTAACAATGATTTCTGTAAAAATGAACAAGCCTACAGGTAGGGTTCTCCAGTCATAGATGTTGGTACACCCCTTTATAAGGTCAAATAAACACATATGCTCATTTACTGTAGGAATAAATATGGCACACTTACATTCAGCTCTGAATCAGGACCTGCAGTATATACAGTACATTACATAGCACTCATGGAGCAGATCACCTCTCACCTATAGATTAACATGGCTATTCATAGAAAAACAAAGCTTACATTTGACCAATACTCCATGTATCATGAGTGATAAAAATATAATTTTCACTGTTTTCATTCCTATGTTACAATGCTTTCAGACTGTTTTAGCACCAAATACAAAGTACAGAATGAGTAAACATACTGAAGATAGTACTAGTTACCCATTACATGTTAGGTTGTATGCTGACTATACACAATTCAGTTTATTTAATGTTTTTAACTTCATTTGATTATTATATCAGTGCTTTATTTGATACCATTAGAAAGATGAACCGCGGACTGCAGAAAGTGCCAGGATGATCTGAATATAACAGCCTCTAGACGCAGAGGGTTGGGCTCCTATGTTTGCTGATGTGATTGCTGTATTGAACATCTGCAAAATTGATCAATAACCTTAGCTAAGTATTCAATAACTTCATATTTATATATATTCAAGTTACTTGTTGAAGTACTTTTCCATACCTCCCAACTTTGGTCCGGGCAAGGAAGGGACATTATCGCGTGCCCAAAATTAGGGAGTGTGACATATTGGAAAGGGAGCATGGCCTCGTGGCAAGTGCCGTGGTCGCAAGCCACGCCTCTGTTTTCTTCATTATGGGGACATGAACAGCGCTCAGAGAGCTGCTGGTCATGCCCCCTGTCCCTCTCTGCCATGAATAGACACTGTGCGCATGCGCACATCATCTATTCACCGCTGCTCTACTCAGAGCAGCTAGTGACAGGGGGGGATCTCCCAACTGCCCTCCCCACCGCGGGACACTGCGACCTGCGGGTGGGACAGCGGGACAGACCGTAAAAAATGGGACTGTCCTGCCAAAATCGAGAAAGTTGGGAGGTATGCTTTTCTGGGAATCCACCCATCTAGGTCTCCTCGAACTTAACCCACCTTTAACACTCCATAAAACAATAATGATTTTAGGCTGTCCCTCATAAGATCACATTATACCAGTGATTCCCAAACTTTTTTGAATACCCGGTGCCCTAGAGTATCAGAATTTTTTAACGGCACCCCTAGGCCGTGGATCTAATTGCCGCCATTGAGAACGCATGTAAAAGACTGATAAAGTACCAATGGATATTAGAGATGAGCGGGTTCGGTTTCTTTGAATCCGAACCCGCACGAACTTCACTTTTTTTTCCACGGGTCCGAGCGACTCGGATCTTCCCGCCTTGCTCGGTTAACCCGAGCGCGCCCGAACGTCATCATGACGCTGTCGGATTCTCGCGAGGCTCGGATTCTATCGCGAGACTCGGATTCTATATAAGGAGCCGCGCGTCGCCGCCATTTTCACTCGTGCATTGAGATTGATAGGGAGAGGACGTGTCTGGCGTCCTCTCCATTAGAATAGAGATAGATAGATTAGATAGAGAGAGATTGTGCAGAGTCGCAGACAGAGTTAGTTTACCACAGTCAGTGACCAGTGCAGTTGCTAGTTAACTTTTATTTAATATAATATATCCGTTCACTTCTCTCTGCTATATCCGTTCTCTGCCTGAAAAAAAAAACGATACACAGCACAGTCAGTCACACAGTGTGACTCAGTCTGTGTGCACTCAGCTCAGCCCAGTGTGCTGCACAGTCATCAATGTATAAATTAAAAGCTTATAATTAATTGTGGGGGAGACTGGGGAGCACTGCAGGTTGTTAGCAGGAGCCAGGAGTACAATTATATTAATTAACAGTGCACACTTTTGCTGCAGGAGTGGTGACCAGTGCCTGACCACCAGTATAGTATTGTTGTATACTACTAATATCTCTTTAAATATCAACCAGTCTATATTAGCAGCAGACACAGTACAGTGCGGTAGTTCACGGCTGTGGCTACCTCTGTGTCGGCACACGGCAGGCAGTCCGTCCGACCAGAATTGTATTATTTATTATTATATACCTACCACCTAACCGTGGTTTTTTTTCCATTCTTTATACCGTCATAGTGTCATCCTAATTGTTACGAGTATACTACTATCTCTTTATCAACCAGTGTACAGTGCGGTAGTTCACGGCTGTGGCTACCTCTGTGTCGGCACACGGCAGGCAGTCCGTCCGACCAGAATTGTATTATTTATTATTATATACCTACCACCTAACCGTGGTTTTTTTTTCATTCTTTATACCGTCATAGTGTCATCCTAATTGTTACGAGTATACTACTATCTCTTTATCAACCAGTGTACAGTGCGGTAGTTCACGGCTGTGGCTACCTCTGTGTCGGCACACGGCAGGCAGTCCGTCCGACCAGAATTGTATTATTTATTATTATATACCTACCACCTAACCGTGGTTTTTTTTCCATTCTTTATACCGTCATAGTGTCATCCTAATTGTTACGAGTATACTACTATCTCTTTATCAACCAGTGTACAGTGCGGTAGTTCACGGCTGTGGCTACCTCTGTGTCGGCACACGGCAGGCAGTCCGTCCGACCAGAATTGTATTATTTATTATTATATACCTACCACCTAACCGTGGTTTTTTTTTCATTCTTTATACCGTCATAGTGTCATCCTAATTGTTACGAGTATACTACTATCTCTTTATCAACCAGTGTACAGTGCGGTAGTTCACGGCTGTGGCTACCTCTGTGTCGGCACACGGCAGGCAGTCCGTCCGACCAGAATTGTATTATTTATTATTATATACCTACCACCTAACCGTGGTTTTTTTTTCATTCTTTATACCGTCATAGTGTCATCCTAATTGTTACGAGTATACTACTATCTCTTTATCAACCAGTGTACAGTGCGGTAGTTCACGGCTGTGGCTAC
This sequence comes from Pseudophryne corroboree, assembly GCF_028390025.1. Taxonomy (NCBI): domain Eukaryota; kingdom Metazoa; phylum Chordata; class Amphibia; order Anura; family Myobatrachidae; genus Pseudophryne; species Pseudophryne corroboree. The sequence goes on from NC_086447.1 coordinate 787,637,125, forward strand.
CTCTGTGTCGGCACACGGCAGGCAGTCCGTCCGACCAGAATTGTATTATTTATTATTATATACCTACCACCTAACCGTGGTTTTTTTTTCATTCTTTATACCGTCATAGTGTCATCCTAATTGTTACGAGTATACTACTATCTCTTTATCAACCAGTGTACAGTGCGGTAGTTCACGGCTGTGGCTACCTCTGTGTCGGCAGTCGGCAGGCAGTCCGTCCATCCATAATTGTATTATTATTATAATATATACCACCTAACCGTGGTTTTTTTTTCATTCTTTATACCGTCATAGTGTCATACTAGTTGTTACGAGTATACTACTATCTCTTTATCAACCAGTGTACAGTGCGGTAGTTCACGGCTGTGGCTACCTCTGTGTCGGCAGTCGGCAGGCAGTCCGTCCATCCATAATTGTATTATTATTATTATATATACCACCTAACCGTGGTTTTTTTTCCATTCTTTAATCTTTATACCGTCGTCATAGTGTCATACTAGTTGTTACGAGTATACTACTATCTCTTTATCAACCAGTGTACAGTGCGGTAGTTCACGGCTGTGGCTACCTCTGTGTCGGCAGTCGGCAGGCAGTCCGTCCATCCATAATTGTATTATTATTATAATATATACCACCTAACCGTGGTTTTTTTTTCATTCTTTATACCGTCATAGTGTCATACTAGTTGTTACGAGTATACTACTATCTCTTTATCAACCAGTGTACAGTGCGGTAGTTCACGGCTGTGGCTACCTCTGTGTCGGCAGTCGGCAGGCAGTCCGTCCATCCATAATTGTATTATTATTATAATATATACCACCTAACCGTGGTTTTTTTTTTCATTCTTTATACCGTCGTCATAGTGTCATACTAGTTGTTACGAGTATACTACTATCTCTTTATCAACCAGTGTACAGTGCGGTAGTTCACGGCTGTGGCTACCTCTGTGTCGGCAGTCGGCAGGCAGTCCGTCCATCCATAATTGTATTATTATTATAATATATACCACCTAACCGTGGTTTTTTTATACCACCTAACCGTGGCAGTCCGTCCATAATTGTATACTAGTAAACTATCCAATCCATCCATCTCCATTGTTTACCTGAGGTGCCTTTTAGTTCTGCCTATAAAATATGGAGAACAAAAAAGTTGAGGTTCCAAAATTAGGGAAAGATCAAGATCCACTTCCACCTCGTGCTGAAGCTGCTGCCACTAGTCATGGCCGAGACGATGAAATGCCAGCAACGTCGTCTGCCAAGGCCGATGCCCAATGTCATAGTACAGAGCATGTCAAATCCAAAACACCAAATATCAGAAAAAAAAGGACTCCAAAACCTAAAATAAAATTGTCGGAGGAGAAGCGTAAACTTGCCAATATGCCATTTACCACACGGAGTGGCAAGGAACGGCTGAGGCCCTGGCCTATGTTCATGGCTAGTGGTTCAGCTTCACATGAGGATGGAAGCACTCAGCCTCTCGCTAGAAAACTGAAAAGACTCAAGCTGGCAAAAGCACCGCAAAGAACTGTGCGTTCTTTGAAATCCCAAATCCACAAGGAGAGTCCAATTGTGTCGTTTGCGATGCCTGACCTTCCCAACACTGGACGTGAAGAGCATGCGCCTTCCACTATTTGCATGCCCCCTGCAAGTGCTGGAAGGAGCACCCGCAGTCCAGTTCCTGATAGTCAGATTGAAGATGTCAGTGTTGAAGTACACCAGGATGAGGAGGATATGGGTGTTGCTGGCGCTGGGGAGGAAATTGACCAGGAGGATTCTGATGGTGAGGTGGTTTGTTTAAGTCAGGCACCCGGGGAGACACCTGTTGTCCGTGGGAGGAATATGGCCGTTGACATGCCAGGTGAAAATACCAAAAAAATCAGCTCTTCGGTGTGGAGGTATTTCACCAGAAATGCGGACAACAGGTGTCAAGCCGTGTGTTCCCTTTGTCAAGCTGTAATAAGTAGGGGTAAGGACGTTAACCACCTCGGAACATCCTCCCTTATACGTCACCTGCAGCGCATTCATAATAAGTCAGTGACAAGTTCAAAAACTTTGGGTGACAGCGGAAGCAGTCCACTGACCAGTAAATCCCTTCCTCTTGTAACCAAGCTCACGCAAACCACCCCACCAACTCCCTCAGTGTCAATTTCCTCCTTCCCCAGGAATGCCAATAGTCCTGCAGGCCATGTCACTGGCAAGTCTGACGAGTCCTTTCCTGCCTGGGATTCCTCCGATGCATCCTTGCGTGTAACGCCTACTGCTGCTGGCGCTGCTGTTGTTGCCGCTGGGAGTCGATGGTCATCCCAGAGGGGAAGTCGTAAGCCCACTTGTACTACTTCCAGTAAGCAATTGACTGTTCAACAGTCCTTTGCGAGGAAGATGAAATATCACAGCAGTCATCCTACTGCAAAGCGGATAACTGAGTCCTTGACAACTATGTTGGTGTTAGACGTGCGTCCGGTATCCGCCGTTAGTTCACAGGGAACTAGACAATTTATTGAGGCAGTGTGCCCCCGTTACCAAATACCATCTAGGTTCCACTTCTCTAGGCAGGCGATACCGAGAATGTACACGGACGTCAGAAAAAGACTCACCAGTGTCCTAAAAAATGCAGTTGTACCCAATGTCCACTTAACCACGGACATGTGGACAAGTGGAGCAGGGCAGGGTCAGGACTATATGACTGTGACAGCCCACTGGGTAGATGTATGGACTCCCGCCGCAAGAACAGCAGCGGCGGCACCAGTAGCAGCATCTCGCAAACGCCAACTCTTTCCTAGGCAGGCTACGCTTTGTATCACCGCTTTCCAGAATACGCACACAGCTGAAAACCTCTTACGGCAACTGAGGAAGATCATCGCGGAATGGCTTACCCCAATTGGACTCTCCTGTGGATTTGTGGCATCGGACAACGCCAGCAATATTGTGTGTGCATTAAATATGGGCAAATTCCAGCACGTCCCATGTTTTGCACATACCTTGAATTTGGTGGTGCAGAATTTTTTTAAAAACGACAGGGGCGTGCAAGAGATGCTGTCGGTGGCCAGAAAAATTGCGGGACACTTTCGGCGTACAGGCACCACGTACAGAAGACTGGAGCACCACCAAAAACTACTGAACCTGCCCTGCCATCATCTGAAGCAAGAAGTGGTAACGAGGTGGAATTCAACCCTCTATATGCTTCAGAGGTTGGAGGAGCAGCAAAAGGCCATTCAAGCCTATACAATTGAGCACGATATAGGAGATGGAATGCACCTGTCTCAAGTGCAGTGGAGAATGATTTCAACGTTGTGCAAGGTTCTGATGCCCTTTGAACTTGCCACACGTGAAGTCAGTTCAGACACTGCCAGCCTGAGTCAGGTCATTCCCCTCATCAGGCTTTTGCAGAAGAAGCTGGAGGCATTGAAGAAGGAGCTAACACGGAGCGATTCCGCTAGGCATGTGGGACTTGTGGATGCAGCCCTTAATTCGCTTAACAAGGATTCACGGGTGGTCAATCTGTTGAAATCAGAGCACTACATTTTGGCCACCGTGCTCGATCCTAGATTTAAAGCCTACCTTGGATCTCTCTTTCCGGCAGACACAGGTCTGCTGGGGTTGAAAGACCTGCTGGTGACAAAATTGTCAAGTCAAGCGGAACGCGACCTGTCAACATCTCCTCCTTCACATTCTCCCGCAACTGGGGGTGCGAGGAAAAGGCTCAGAATTCCGAGCCCACCCGCTGGCGGTGATGCAGGGCAGTCTGGAGCGACTGCTGATGCTGACATCTGGTCCGGACTGAAGGACCTGACAACGATTACGGACATGTCGTCTACTGTCACTGCATATGATTCTCTCAACATTGATAGAATGGTGGAGGATTATATGAGTGACCGCATCCAAGTAGGCACGTCACACAGTCCGTACTTATACTGGCAGGAAAAAGAGGCAATTTGGAGGCCCTTGCACAAACTGGCTTTATTCTACCTAAGTTGCCCTCCCACAAGTGTGTACTCCGAAAGAGTGTTTAGTGCCGCCGCTCACCTTGTCAGCAATCGGCGTACGAGGTTACATCCAGAAAATGTGGAGAAGATGATGTTCATTAAAATGAATTATAATCAATTCCTCCGCGGAGACATTGACCAGCAGCAATTGCCTCCACAAAGTACACAGGGAGCTGAGATGGTGGATTCCAGTGGGGACGAATTGATAATCTGTGAGGAGGGGGATGTACACGGTGATATATCGGAGGGTGAAGATGAGGTGGACATCTTGCCTCTGTAGAGCCAGTTTGTGCAAGGAGAGATTAATTGCTTCTTTTTTGGGGGGGGTCCAAACCAACCCGTCATATCAGTCACAGTCGTGTGGCAGACCCTGTCACTGAAATGATGGGTTGGTTAAAGTGTGCATGTCCTGTTTTGTTTATACAACATAAGGGTGGGTGGGAGGGCCCAAGGATAATTCCATCTTGCACCTCTTTTTTCTTTTCTTTTTCTTTGCATCATGTGCTGATTGGGGAGGGTTTTTTGGAAGGGACATCCTGCGTGACACTGCAGTGCCACTCCTAGATGGGCCCGGTGTTTGTGTCGGCCACTAGGGTCGCTAATCTTACTCACACAGCTACCTCATTGCGCCACTTTTTTTCTTTGCGTCATGTGCTGTTTGGGGAGGGTTTTTTGGAAGGGACATCCTGCGTGACACTGCAGTGCCACTCCTAGATGTGCCCGGTGTTTGTGTCGGCCACTAGGGTCGCTAATCTTACTCACACAGTCAGCTACCTCATTGCGCCTCTTTTTTTCTTTGCGTCATGTGCTGTTTGGGGAGGGTTTTTTGGAAGGGCCATCCTGCGTGACACTGCAGTGCCACTCCTAGATGGGCCCGGTGTTTGTGTCGGCCACTAGGGTCGCTTATCTTACTCACACAGCGACCTCGGTGCAAATTTTAGGACTAAAAATAATATTGTGAGGTGTGATGTGTTCAGAATAGGCTGAAAATGAGTGTAAATTATGTTTTTTGAGGTTAATAATACTTTGGGATCAAAATTACCCCCAAATTCTATGATTTAAGCTGTTTTTTAGGGTTTTTTTAAAAAAACACCCGAATCCAAAACACACCCGAATCCGACAAAAAAAATTCGGTGAGGTTTTGCCAAAACGCGGTCGAACCCAAAACACGGCCGCGGAACCGAACCCAAAACCAAAACACAAAACCCGAAAAATTTCCGGCGCTCATCTCTAATGGATATACGGGGTCATTCAGACCAGGGACGTGCAGTCAGGGGAGGCAGAGGAGGCAGTGCCTCCCATGTCATTAATGATCAAAATAATACAAAGAAGATACTTATGGCACATATTCTGTGTCATAAGTACCTTCTTTATATTAATCTAATAATTTTGTTCTATTAAATTAGTTTGGGAGGCACTGATAGCAGTGCCTCCTGTTGACAATGGGAACGGGGATGGAGCGGGGCCGGGCCAAGCACTGGGCTGTAAAAGCCTATTCAAAAAAGTTGAGAAAGCGGCACTTATAAAATTGCCTCGCTGGCAGGAAAAGCGTGCCCCTGTCAGTGAGGCACATATGATTGGACAGTGGATCCAGTGCAGGATCCACTGTCCAATCACCCATATGCGGCGTGGGGAAGCGGCAATGGGACCCGGCAGATGGCAGAGTCACCCACCAGGCAGTAGAGGATGTGCGGCAGCGGCCGGCGCTCTCCCCTCTCCTTCAGCCATCCCAGCCAGCAGCAGCAGCACCTGCGCTCTACTGGATGGGGGTCCAATTACCCATATGCGGCGTGGGGAAGCGGTAATGGGACCCGGCGGATAGCAGAGCGAGTCACCCGCCAGGCAGCAGAGTACGTGCGGCGGCGGCCGGCGCTCTTTCCTCTTCTCCAGCCATCCCAGTCAGCTGCAACAGCACCTGCTCTCTCCAGGATGGGGGCCTCTGCAAAGAACAAGTCTTACCAGGACCCAGGTGAGAGAGGGGGCAGCTTGGCTGGATGTGTACTGCCTGCAGGCTGTGTAAGTGCAGCAGTGCTTTCCTGGCCATTGAATTCAGTGCACGTCACTGATTCAGACCCACAGCGCAGTTTGATGGTTGCGGCAAACTGCGCTTGCACAGCGGCCACACAGCGGCTGCAAGGCCATACACATTGCGGTCACATCCCCGATGGATGCGACCGCAATGTAATTGACGATGGCGAGCATTGCCAGGGCAGAGTTATGGTGTTGTGGGATGGCAGTGGGAAAATGGGGACAGGTAGGCGGCATTTTCGGGCGGCTGTGTGATGTCATGCACAGCCGCTCTGATTAAAAAAATGGCTGCTGAACGCCTGACAGTGCACCCAGGGGTTAACCTTAGATCCGATGCCTCCGCAATCTAATTGCGGATGCATCAGGGGGAGGCCTCGCACATGTGCAGAGATGAATGCAGATTTGGCTGCATATGGTAAGGCTTTTCTCTTGGCCGGTCTGATGCCCCCCTCTGCTGGGTTTGTCGACACTGGCTTCAGCGAACTGGAAGCACTTGGCTCTAGCATCTGTTTTCGGTGTCCCCTCCTTCCATGTTTCTGTGGATTGGGTCCTGCTGTCGCTTGGGGCTGCTGGAGGATGGGGAGTGTGCTGCTGTGAGTAAGCCGGAGGAGTGTGACATGGGCTTTCCCGACACATCCACTCTGTCCTTGTGACCACTTGTGTGTACCCGGTGGACAGAAATATACAGCCCGGGGTGACCTCACACCTTCTCCAACTCAAGTCATGCGGTGTGCCGCACTGCTTTTCTATGCAGTCACATGGCCAAGACCTGTGCAATGAATCCATGTATGAGCTTTCAGTACCAGAAATGAAAGATGTCACCATTGTTCTGTAGGTGTCACTGTTTCTGTGTCCCCATTGTTCTGCGTCACTGTCTTTGTGCCCTGTCACTGCGCCCTCATTGTTCCGCAAGTGTTCCTGTCCCTGCATCTCCATGTGTATGTGTCACTGCCCCGTATCACCATTATTCTGTAGGATCACAGACCCTGTGTCTACGTTTTTCGGTGTTACTGTCACTTCGTACCCATTTTTCCGTAAGTGTCATTGTTACTGTGTCCCCATTTTTCGGTAAGTGTCACTGTCCCCACATCCCCATTATTCTATAGGGGTCACTATCCCTTCAACCCCATTTTTCTGCATGTGTCACTGTCCCTTCGTCCCCATTTTTATGTAACTGTCACTGTCCTTGTATCCCCATTGTTCTGTAACTGTCACTGTCCCTTTGTCTTCATTTTTCTGTGTCATTGTCCCTGTGTCCCCATTGTTCTGTGTCACTGTCCTTGTGTCCCTTTGTTTTGGAAGTGTTACTGCCCCTGTGTCCCCATTGACCTGTGTCACTGTCCCTGTGTCCCATTGTTTTGTGTCACTGTCCCTGACCCTGTGTCCCATTGTTCTGTGTCACTTTTCCTGTGTCCCATTGTTCTGTATTTTATCAGATGCTTTTATCTGTTTTACGTTTTTGTAGCATACTCAACACACGTCTCCTGTTTCTGTATTTGTCACATTCCCTGTGTCCTAAAAAGAGACACATTTTCCCCCCATCCTATCACTGTCCCAGGGCCAGGCTGTCTTCACCTGTCCTGTCACGGTGTCCCCCTCCTGTATGTTTCCTCGTTCTGTCACTGTAACCATCAGTGCTTAAAGTGGTCCTGGAGAGGTGGTAGAACTAATTTCCCCCGCAACCTAACCACCCCCTCCCCCTCCCATTAGGACACACCGCACACAGGGGAGTGCTTTTACCTGGGCTCCTGGTGCACCCTCAACTTTTCCTCTGCACTAGCAATTGGAGGCTCTCCTCTCCCCAATTAGTGGAATGCAGATAGGGAGAAGCATCCGAGCGCAGTCCCCCACTGGCTGGTAGCAGCGTCTCTCCCACAGCCAACGCATCCACAATCATTACTCTACTCTCCTGTGTACATATTGCCGCTGTGAACATGCGCATCCCCAGACACACAGCACAGGAGGGAGTGGAGAGAGGAGAGAGAAGTGCGTGTTGGGGGGTGAGCGATGGAAATGCCCCGTTACAGCCCGCGGCTGGTGGGTGTACAGGAATGAGTCAGTTTGACTCATTACCACGAACTGTAGTCCTTTCACTGCGTATGTTAGCACAGCCCCCCTGCCTTCCACTGGCCCGGCCTGCCAGCAGCAGTGCATGTAGCCTATATGTACGCCTTGTAAGAGGAGTGGAGCCCACTAAGATCTATCGCATACTTTGCACTGTGGACTCCTGGACCGGCTATTGCGGTCGACAGCGACACACACCCACCGTCTTGCCATCTCTGCCCAATCCGCATTCCGCAAAGAATAATGTAGAGGAGGAGGTCCCCTAACAGTGGGAGCAGGAAGAATGCCTGTGGCCTGACAGTGGGAGGAGGAAGAGACAGGTGCTGGGACAGCTGGTCTGGAGTTGATGTGGCGGACATCATAAATGCAGGAAACCGGCCAAAGTGGGTGGGTGGAGGCACTAAGAATTGTTTTGCTGGACAATTCTCTCAAATAAGTCTTTTTCACAATAGAGAATTGATGAGAAGCAACAGTTAAATACTGTAGTGAAAATGCCTTGTATAGAAATATTGCACAGCTGTTTCAAACAGCATTAATGGGCCTAATTCAAGGTTGATCGCCGAAGCAAAAATAGGATTTTAATAACCTACTGGTAAATCCTTTTCTTGTAGTCAGTAGAGGATGCTGGGGTCCACATTAGTACCATGGGGTGTAGACGGGTCCCTTGGAAGCCATGGGCACTTTAAGAGTTTAATAGTGCGGGCTGACTCCTCCCTCTATGTCCCGCCTACCAGACTCAGTCTAGAAACTGTGCCCGAGGAGACGGACAAACTTCGAGAGAAGGAAATACACAGATAGTGGTGAGATTCACACCAGCTCACACATAACAAGGTAAACTATGCTAACCAGCTTCAACAAGTCAGCAAAAGCTGAACAACAGTACTTAACCAAGTAACAATGCAGTACTTAACCAAGGAACAAGGTAGTACCGAACCAAGTAAGCACTGCAGGAGAACGAAGCGCTGGGCAGGAGCCCAGCATCCTCTACGGACTACGAGAAAGGATTTACCAGTAGATAATTAAAATCCTATTTTCTCTTAAGGATGCTGGGGTCCACATTAGTACCATAGGGATGTACCAAAGCTCCCAGTACGGGACGGAGAGCGCGGGGGCTCCTACAGAACCGATTGACCAAACCGTAGGTCCTCAGAGGCCAAAGTATCGAACTTGTAGAACTTAGCAAACGTGTTCGACCCTGACCAGGTTGCTGCTCGGCAATCCTGTAAAGCCGAGAAACCCCGGGCAGCCACCCAGGAAGAACCCACTTTACGAGTAGAGTAGGCCTTAATGGATTTAGGACACGGCAAGCCTGCCGTAGAATAAGCATGCTGGCTAGTAAACCTGATACAGCGAGAAATTGTCTGCTTAGAAGCAGGCCACCCAACCTTGTTGGGATCATAAAGGACAAACAGAGTGTCCGACTTTCTGTGAAGAGAAGTTCCGATTGCAGGAACTGCAGTACCACGTTAAGGTCCCAAGGTGCCGTTGGAGGCACAAAGAGAGGTTGGATGTGCAGCACCCCTTTCAAGAAAGTCTGAACCTCAGGGAGGGCAGCCAATTGTTTCTGGAAGAAAATGGACAAGGCCAAAATCAGGACTTTTATGGACCCCAGGCACAGGCCCACATCCACCACTGCTTGCAGGAAGAGGAGAAACCGTCCAAGTTGAAACTCCACCGTAGGAAACTTCTTAGATTCGCACCAAGACACATACTTTTTCCAAATCCGATGGTAATATTTTAATGTTACTCTCTTTCTAGCCTGTATCAGGGTAGGAATAACTTTGTTCTGAATGTCCTTCCAAGCTAAGATCTGGCGTTCAACCTCCATGCTGTCAAACTTAGCCGCGGTAAGTCTTGATAAGCGAACTGCCCCTGTTGCAGAAGGTCCTCTCGAAGAGGAAGAGGCCTCGGATCTTCCAGCAGTAACTCTAGAAGATCCACGTACCAAGCTCTTCTTGGCCAGTCTGGAGCAATGAGAATCACCTGAACTCTTGTTCTCTTTATTAGTTTGAGAATCCTTGGGATGTGTGGAAGTGGAGGGAACACATACACTGAACTGAACACCCATGGAGTTACCAGGGCATCCACCGCCACTGCCTGTGGATCCCTCGACCTGGAACAATACCTCCGAAGCTTCTTGTTGAGGCGGGAGGCCATCATGTCTATTTGAGGTACGCCCCAAAGACTTGTAACCTCTACGAACACTTGTGGGTGGAGGCCCCACTCTGGAGATTGTGTCTGCTGAGGAAATCCGCTTCCCAGTTGTCCACTCCTGGAGTGAAGATTGCTGACAGTGCCACCACGTGCTTTTCCACCCAGAGGATGATTCTTGTTACCTCTGACATTGCAGTTCTGCACTTCTTTCAGCCTTGTTGGTTTATGTAGGCCACTGTCATTACATTGTCCGACTGAACTTGAATGGCCTGATCTGTTAGAAGATGTGCCGCTTGTAGAAGACCGTTGTACATAGCCCTTAGTTCCAGAATGTTTATCGGAAGAATGGATTCCAGACTTGACCACCTTCCTTGGAAGTTTATCCCCTGGATGACTGCTCCCCAACCTCTGAGACTTGCATCCATGGTTAGGAGGATCCAATTCTGAATTCCGAACCTGCTCTAGTAGGTGAGAAGTTTGCAGCCACCAGAGGAGTGATATTCTGGCTTTCGGTGACAGACGTATTCTCTGGTGCATGTGAAGATGAGATCCTGACCATTTGTCCAGGAGATCCAGTTGGAAAGGCTGTGCATGGAATCTTCCATACTGTAGAGCCTCGTAGGAGGCAACCATCTTCCCCAGAAGGCGAATGCACTGATGAACCAATACCCGGGCTGGCTTCAGGACATCCTGGACCATTGTTTGTATCACCAACGCTTTTTTCTCCGTCAGAAACACCCTCTGTACTTCCATGTTGATGATCATCCCCAAGAAGGACAGTCTCCTTGTCAGCTCTAAATGTGACTTTGGAAGGTTCAGGATCTATCCAAGATGCTGGATTAGTTGAGTTGTGAGAGCAATGCTCTGTAACAGCTTCTCCATAGAAGATGCTTTTATTAGTAAGTCGTCCAGATAAGGAATTATGTTCACAGCCTGCGTGCGGAGGAGTAGCATCATCTCCGCCATCACCTTGGTGAACACCCTTGGTGCCATGGAGAGGCCAAACGGCAGCGCCTGGAATTGATAGTGACAGTCCAGTAGTGCAAATCTGAGATAAGCCCGGTGAGGCGGCCAGATCGGGATGTGAAGGTACGCATCCTTGATACCAGGTCCCCCAGACCTGAGATCACCGCTCTCAGAGACTCCATCTTGAATTTGAATTCACTCAAGTAGGGGTTCAATGACTTTAGGTTTAATATTGGTCTTACCGAACCATCCGGTTTCGGTACCACAAACAGGTTTGAGTAATAACCCTTGTGGTGTAGGTGAGGTGGAGCCGGAACAATGACATTTGACCTCAGCAATTTTTGACTGGCTTCCTGTAGGATAGCACTTTCTGTCAGCAAAGCTGGCAAGCCCGATTTGAAGAATCTGTGAGGGGGGAGTTCTTGAAACTCCAGTCTGTACCCCTGAGTAACAATTTCCAGTACCCAGGGATCCAGGCAAGAGGACGCCCAGACCTGACTGAAATTTCTTAGTGTTGCTCCCACCTGCCCGAACTCTAGGCTGGGGGGTCCACTGTCATGCCAAGGATTTTAAGGAAGCAGAATCAGATTTCTGTTCCTGGGAACCTGCGGGTGTAGGTTTTTGGGATTTCCCCCGGCCACCTCTAAAGAAAGTGGGTGGGGATTTGGACTTTTTTGCTTTAGCGGTCCGAAAGGACTGCATCGCAGATGTAGAATATGATTTCTTAGTCTGTGGTGCAGCAGAGGGAAGAAAGGTTGACTTACCAGCAGTTGCTGTGGAGATCCACGCATCTAACGTTTCCCCAAATAGAGCCTGACCTGTGAAGGGTAGGTTCTCCACACTCTTCTTAGATTCCGCGTCTGCAGACCATTGAGAGTCCCATGCCGAGACAGCCATGGAAGACGTCCGTGCATTCAGATGACCAAGGTCCTTCATGGCCTCCACCATGAAACCTGCAGAATTCTGTATGTGATGTAAAAACATTTCAATGTCACTTCTATCCATAGTATCTAAATCCTCTAGTAATGTGCCTGACCACTTTACTATGGCTTTAGAAATCCATGCACAAGCGATAGTGGGCCTTAGTGCCACGCCTGAAGCAGTGTATATGGATTTGAGCGTAGTCTTAATCTTGCGGTCTACCGGCTCTTTCAAAGCGGTAGACACAGGGACAGGTAAAACCACCTTTTTAGACAATCTAGATACAGAAGCGTCTACTATAGGGGGGTTTTCCCACTCTTTCCTATCCTCTTCAGGGAAAGGAAAAGCAATGAGAACCCTTTTTGGGATCTGGAATTTTTTCTCCGGGTTTTCCCAGGATTTTTCAAACAGTGCGTTTAATTCTTTAGACGCAGGGAAGGTAAGGGAGGCTTTCTTATTGTCTGTAAAGTAAGCCTCCTCGACCTACTCAGGTACTTTGTCAGCAATGTGTAAAACGTCCCTAATGGCCTCAATCATGAGCTGCACCCCCTTAGCATGGGATGCCTAACCCCCCCCCCCCGCATATCCCCATCACCATCTCCCGTATCAGAGTCGGTATCAGTGTCGACTTGCATTATCTGGGCAAAAGCACGTTTTTGTGGGCATATACCAGGGGATCTTAAGGAGGCATTGGGAACAGACACGACAAAACCTCTACAGATTTCCTTAAAACCTATGTTTCAGTCTAATTATGACATTATGAGTGGGTTATCATTCCCTTAATTGAAGCCACCCACAATGGTTCGGATTCAGCAGGCTGAGACATTATATTACATTCCTGAGTACTTGGAATGGATTCCTCTGGAGAAGATACACACTCTGCAGCACAAGATACAGAGGGGCAGATGTATTAACCTGGAGAAGGCATAAGGAAGTGATAAACCAGTGATATGTGCAAGGTGATAAAGCCACCAGCCAATCAGTTCCAATATGTAAATTAACAGTTAGGATCTGATTGGCTGGTGCGTTATCACCTTGCACATATCACTGGTTTATCACTTCCTTATGCCTTCTCCAGGTTAATACATCTGCCCCAAAATCCCTGGATGTGGCAATGTGAGATATATGTACACACACACACACACACACACACACACACACACACACACACACACGAAAATGTCAGACACAGTTTCCCCCAAATACCTTCAGAGAGACACAGTTAGGGAGCCAGTACTCACAGCACCCCAGTAGGCAGTTATAGAATAAAAATAAGTATAAATAAGTATAATGTTTATTTGGGGCTCATGAATGATTGCTTTCTGCTGTGTTTTAAATTAAGTTATGTGCAATATTAGTCAATGTATTAGAATGGAGACAACAGATGTTTTGTGTTATTCCTTAATTGTAAGGGTATATAGAGGGCACTGGTAACACACTAGTTTCATGCTCCTGAGGAAGCTGGCAGTTACAAGACCAGCGAAACGCGTTGAGCTATTTATTTAAGGACCACAAGGTGTTTCTCCAACAACAACTCTGACGGTATGGACTCTTTTGCATCCACCGGATAAAATCCCAGCACAAGTCACTTACAGACCTGGATACATCCCTGTTTGCCAATTTGGATTTTCATGTAAGAGATTCCTAGGGGGACTTTTTTCCGGAAGCAAGTCTGGTAACAACATATTTCACCAATTGAACTTGTGAGCTTAAGTGGAATAGAGTCCTAGTCAGAAATTTGGAACATTTCACCTTAAAAGACATAACCAGTGGTACCTTACAATTTTAATCCTTTATTTACTATTTTTAGCAATTGCTACATACATTTTAATAATTAACATCTGTCAAGATTGTTTAAATAAAATAGTGGTTATATATTATATATCTTTATTTGTATTATGCATATCATTATTTGACTTACAGCCGGCGCCAGTATACACACTTTTTTCTATTTTTATAACTACCTAGGGAATTGACCTTCCCAATACAGGCTGCCGTTGATAGCGCACTCTTTTATATATATTTTTCTGTAGTTATAGAATAAAAGCCTGGCGCTGACTGAGTTATCTAAATAGACTACACAATTGTTATGTAAATTAAAAACACTCTCTCCCCCCCTTCTATAACCCCCTGGTACCGCACAGGATAGCTGGAGTTATGTGGAGGGTCAGTGCTCCCTGTCAGCGTCTCTGTCTGTGGAACTGCAGGGAGAAAATGGCGCTGGTGAGTGCTGGATCCACTCTGAGGAGAAGCTCCACCCCTTGTAATGGCGCGTCTTCCCGCACTTTAGAAGATTATACTGGCCTGAGGTAATACATTGCTGACAGTAGACAGAGTCCCTGATAGCTCGAGTTACCAGTTTGTAGGGTATTGCGCAGGCCCAGGGCGCCCCACACAGCGCCGCACAGTGTGCCTCTGAGACCTCGTGAGCGCTGAATTCCCACCCTGATGCCGCCATTCTCACCGGCTCCCCGCTTGTCGGGTCACAAGTGTCCTACTCAGTGTCCTACTCACCACTCGACCTCTTCTGGCTCTGTTAGGGGGTGGCGGCAGTGCTGCGGGAGTGAGCGGTCGCCTCGGGGGCTTGCGATCATCACCCTCAGGAGCTCAGTGCCCTGTCAGCGGAGATAGTGGCCATTAACCTCTAGGGTTGGACACTACTCCCCCCCTAAGTCCCACGAAGCAGGGAAGCTGTTGCCAGCAGCCTCCCTGTGCTTAAACTCTTTTACAAAACAACAAAACTAAAAGAACTCTTAGCTGCTCCCCTATCTGTGACTGGCTCCACTGGGCACATTTTCTAAACTGTCTGGTAGGAGGGGCATAGAGGGAGGAGCCAGCCCACACTATTAAACTCTTAAAGTGCCCATGGCTCCCAAGGGACCCGTCTATACCTCATGGTACTAATGTGGACCCCAGCATCCTCTAGGACATAAGAGAAATCTTCATCTAATGGGCAAACCATGTGCACTGCAGGTGGGGCAGCTATAACATGTGCAGAGAGAGTTAGATTTGGGTGGGGTGTGTTCAAACTGAAATCTAAATTGTAAAAATAAAGCAACCATTATTTACCCTGCACAGAAACAATATAATCCACCCAAATCTAACTCTCTCTGCATATCTTTTATCTGTCCTCCCTGCAGTGCACATGGTTTTGTCCATTAGAGGAAGATCTTTCTTTTGCAATCAACAATGAATTTGGCCCAATATACAGTATTTCTAGAGATGAGCGGGTTCGGTTCCTCGGAATCCGAACCCCCCCGAACTTCACCCATTTTACATGGGTCCGAGGCATACTCGGATTCTCCCGTAGGGCTCGATTAACCCGAGCGCGCCCGAACGTCATCATCCCGCTGTCGGATTCTCGCGAGACTCGGATTCTATATAAGGAGCCGCGCGCCGCCGCCATTTTTCACTCGTGCATTGGAAATGATAGTGAGAGAACGTGTCTGGTGTCCTCTCACTTTGTTTCAGGGGGCTGCATATCTTTATTCTGGGGACCAGCAGTATTATAGGAGGAGTACATTGCAGAGTTTTTCTGACCAGTGACCACCAGTATTATACGTTGTCTGCCTGAAAAACGCTCCATATCTGTGCTCAGTGTGCTGCATATATCTGTGCTCACACTGCTTTATTGTGGGGACTGGGGACCAGCAGTATTATATAGGAGGAGTACAGTGCAGACTTTTGCTGACCAGTGACCACCAGTATACGTTGTCTGCCTGAAAAACGCTCCATATCTGTACTCAGTGTGCTGCATATATCTGTGCTCACACTGCTTTATTGTGGGGACTGGGGACCAGCAGTATTATATAGGAGGAGTACAGTGCAAAGTTTTGCTGACCAGTGACCACCAGTATTATACGTTGTCTGCCTGAAAAACGCTCCATATCTGTGCTCAGTGTGCTGCATATATCTGTGCTCACACATTGTGGGGACTGGGGACCAGCAGTATTATATAGGAGGAGTACAGTGCAGAGTTTTGCTGACCAGTGACCACCAGTATTATACGTTCTCTGCCTGAAAAACGCTCCATATCTGTGCTCAGTGTGCTGCATATATCTGTGCTCACACTGCTTTATTGTGGGGACTGGGGACCAGCAGTATTATATAGGAGGAGTACAGTGCAGAGTTTTGCTGACCAGTGACCACCAGTATTATACGTTCTCTGCCTGAAAAATGCTCCATATCTGTGCTGCATTGTAGTATATAGTAGGAGTACAGTGCATAATTTTGCTGACCACCAGTATATAATATATAGGAGTACGGTACAGAAGGCCAATGCTCTACCTACCTCTGTGTAGTCAAGTAAACTATCCATCCATACCTGTGGTGCATTTAAGTTTTGCACAGTTTGCTGACCACCAGTATATAAAATATAGCAGTACGGTACAGTAGGCCACTGCTCTACCTACCTCTGTGTCGTCAAGTATACTGTCCATCCATACCTGTGGTGCATTTAAGTTTTGCACAGTTTGCTGACCACCAGTATATAATATATAGCAGTACGGTACAGTAGGCCAATGCTCTACCTACCTCTGTGTCGTCAAGTATACTATCCATCCATACCTGTGGTGCATTTAAGTTTTGCACAGTTTGCTGACCACCAGTATATAAAATATAGCAGTACGGTACAGTAGGCCACTGCTCTACCTACCTCTGTGTCGTCAAGTATACTATCCATCTATACCTGTGGTGCATTTCAGTTTTGCACAGTTTGCTGACCACCAGTATATAATATATAGCAGTACGGTACAGTAGGCCACTGCTCTACCTACTTCTGTGTCGTCAAGTATACTATCCATCCATACCTGTGGTGCATTCAGTTGTGCGCAGTATATACAGTAGTAGGCCATTGCTGTTGATACTGGCATATAATTCCACACATTAAAAAATGGAGAACAAAAATGTGGAGGGTAAAATAGGGAAAGATCAAGATCCACTTCCACCTCGTGCTGAAGCTGCGGCCACTAGTCATGGCCGAGACGATGAAATGCCATCAACGTCGTCTGCCAAGGCCGATGCCCAATGTCATAGTAGAGAGCATGTAAAATCCAAAACACAAAAGTTCAGTAAAATGACCCAAAAATCAAAATTAAAAGCGTCTGAGGAAAAGCGTAAACTTGCCAATATGCCATTTACGACACGGAGTGGCAAGGAACGGCTGCGGCCCTGGCCTATGTTCATGGCTAGTGGTTCAGCTTCACATGAGGATGGAAGCACTCATCCTCTCGCTAGAAAAATGAAAAGACTTAAGCTGGCAAAAGCACAGCAAAGAACTGTGCATTCTTCTAAATCACAAATCCCCAAGGAGAGTCCAATTGTGTCGGCTGCGATGCCTGACCTTCCCAACACTGGACGGGAAGAGGTGGCGCCTTCCACCATTTGCACGCCCCCTGCAAGTGCTGGAAGGAGCACCCGCAGTCCAGTTCCTGATAGTCAAATTGAAGATGTCACTGTTGAAGTACACCAGGATGAGGATATGGGTGTTGCTGGCGCTGGGGAGGAAATTGACAAGGAGGATTCTGATGGTGAGGTGGTTTGTTTAAGTCAGGCACCCGGGGAGACACCTGTTGTCCGTGGGACGAATATGGCCATTGACATGCCTGGTCAAATTTAAAAAAAAAATCACCTCTTCGGTGTGGAATTATTTTAACACAAATGCAGACAAGAGGTGTCAAGCCGTGTGTTGCCTTTGTCAAGCTGTAATAAGTAGGGGTAAGGACGTTAACCACCTCGGAACATCCTCCCTTATACGTCACCTGCAGCGCATTCATCATAAGTCAGTGACAAGTTCAAAAACTTTGGATGACAGAGGAAGCAGTCCACTGACCACTAAATCCCTTCCTCTTGTAACCAAGCTCCTGCAAACCACACCACCAACTCCCTCAGTGTCAATTTCCTCCTTACACAGGAAAGCCAATAGTCCTGCAGGCCATGTCACTGGCAAGTCTGACGAGTCCTCTCCTGCCTGGGATTCCTCTGATGCATCCTTGAGTGTAACGCCTACTGCTGCTGGTGCTGCTGTTGTTGCTGCTGGGAGTCGATCGTCATCCCAGAGGGGAAGTCGGAAGACCACTTGTACTACTTCCAGTAAGCAATTGACTGTCCAACAGTCCTTTGCGAGGAAGATGAAATATCACAGCAGTCATCCTGCTGCAAAGCAGATAACTCAGGCCTTGGCAGCCTAGGCGGTGAGAATCGTGTTTACGGTATCCACCGTTAGTTCACAGGCAACTACAGACTTGATTGAGATACTGTGTCCCGGTACCATATACCATCTAGGTTCCATTTCTCTAGGCAGGCGATACCGAAAATGTACACAGTCCTCAGAAAAAGAGTCACCAGTGTCCTAAAAAATGCAGTTGTACCAAAATGTCCACTTAACCACGGACATGTGGACAAGTGGAGCAGGGCAGACTCAAGACTATATGACTGTGACAGCCCACTGGGTAGATGTATTGCCTCCCGCAGCAAGAACAGCGGCGGCACCAGTAGCAGCATCTCGCAAATGCCAGCTCGTTCCTAGGCAGGCTACGCTTTGTATCACCGCTTTCCAGAAGAGGCACACAGCTGACAACCTCTTACGGAAACTGAGGAACATCATCGCAGAATGGTTTACCCCAAATGGACTCTCCTGGGGATTTGTGACATCGGACAACTCCAGCAATATTGTGCGTGCATTACATCTGGGCAAATTCCAGCACGTCCCATATTTTGCACATACATTGAATTTGGTGGTGCAGAATTATTTAAAAAATGACAGGGGCGTGCAAGAGATGCTGTCGGTGGCCCGAAGAATTGCGGGCCACTTTCGGCATTCAGCCACCGCGTGCCGAAGACTGGAGAACCAGCAAACACTCCTGAACCTGCCCTGCCATCATCTGAAGCAAGAGGTGGTAACGAGGTGAAATTCAACCCTCTATATGCTTCAGAGGATGGAGGAGCAGCAAAAGGCCATTCAAGCCTATACATCTGCCTACGATATAGGCAAAGGAGGGGGAATGCACCTGACTCAAGCGCAGTGGAGAATGATTTCAACGTTGTGCAAGGTTCTGCAACCCTTTGAACTTGCCACACGTGAAGTCAGTTCAGACACTGCCAGCCTGAGTCAGGTCATTCCCCTCATCAGGCTTTTGCAGAAGAAGCTGGAGACATTGAAGGAGGAGCTAAAACAGAGTGATTCCGCTAGGCATGTGGGACTTGTGGATGGAGCCCTTAATTCGCTTAACCAGGATTCACGGGTGGTCAATCTGTTGAAATCAGAGCACTACATTTTGGCCACCGTGCTCGATCCTAGATTTAAAACCTACGTTGTATCTCTCTTTCCGGCAGACACAAGTCTGCAGAGGTTCAAAGACCTGTTGGTGAGAAAATTGTCAAGTCAAGCGGAACGTGACCCGTTAACAGCTCCTCCTTCACATTCTCCCGCAACTGGGGGTGCGAGGAAAAGGCTAAGAATTCCAAGCCCACCCGCTGGCGGTGATGCAGGGCAGTCTGGAGCGAGTGCTGACATCTGGCCCGGACTTAAGGACCTGCCAACGATTACTGACATGTCGTCTACTGTCACTGCATATGATTCTCTCACCATTGAAAGAATGGTGAAGGATTATATGAGTGACCGCATCCAAGTAGGCACGTCAGACAGTCCGTACGTATACTGGCAGGAAAAAGAGGCAATTTGGAGGCCCTTGCAGAAACTGGCTTTATTTTACCTAAGTTGCCCACCCTCCAGTGTGTACTCCGAAAGAGTGTTTAGTGCAGCCGCTCACCTTGTTAGCAATCGGCGTACAAGGTTACTTTCAGAAATTGTGGAGAAGATGATGTTCATCAAAATGAATTATAATCAATTCCTCCGTGGAGACATTCACCAGCAATTGCCTCCAGAAAGTACACAGGGACCTGAGATGGTGGATTACAGTGGGGACGATTTAATAATCTGTGAGGAGGGGGATGTACACAGTGAAAGGGGTGAGGAATCGGACAATGAGGAGGAGGTGGACATCTTGCCTCTGTAGAGCCAGTTTGTGCAAGAAGAGATTGATTGCTTCTTTTTTGGTGGGGGCCCAAACCAACCAGTCATTTCAGTCACAGTTGTGTGGCAAACCCTGTCGCTGAAATGATGGGTTTGTTAAAGTGTGCATGTCCTGTTTATACAACATAAGGGTGGGTGGGAGGGCCCAAGGACAATTCCATCTTGCACCTCTTTTTTCTTTCATTTTTCTTTGCATCATGTGCTGTTTGGGGACTATTTTTTTGAAGTGCCATCCTGCCTGACACTGCAGTGCCACTCCTAGATGGGCCAGGTGTTTGTGTCGGCCACTTGGGTCGCTTAGCTTAGTCATCCAGCGACCTCGGTGCAAATTTTAGGATTAAAAATAATATTGTGAGGTGTGAGGTGTTCAGAATAGACTGAAAATGAGTGGAAATTATGGTTATTGAGGTTAATAATACTATGGGATCAAAATGACCCCCAAATTCTATGATTTAAGCTGTTTTTGAGGGGTTTTGTAAAAAACACCCGAATCCAAAACACACCCGAATCCGACAAAAAATTTTCAGGGAGGTTTTGCCAAAAACGCGTCCGAATCCAAAACACGGCCGTGGAACCGAATCCAAAACCAAAACACAAAACCCGAAAAATGGCCGGTGCACATCACTAAGTATTTCACAGCAGATATTTGCAAACAGCTGACAAGCACAAGTAATTTGCACAGCCACAATCTATTAAGTAGATCTTCAGAATACTCCAGAATAATTGCACTATAATTAAATGCCACACAGCTCTTTTTAATAGGCATAAATTATTATCAGTGTAACAAGATACTTAACAGATCTTGGATAAATATTAGCAGGTAATAGGCTGTCAAATTATATAGGCAGATCAATTTCACTGAACAGCTCAGAGCAATTCAGAGAAGGAATCCATGACAGGATCAATCTGACTACAACCCACAATAGATTTTCCAGTGAGACTCCCTATAATATCAGCACCAGGCAAAGAATTAAGCAAGTTTCTAACTCCAGCTGCAGCCATAAGACATCAGAATGAAGTCAAGCACAATGAAATTTAGGCCAAATTTACAAAGCAGGGATTGTAATCCCTGATTTTGTGGTGGTTTTATGGTGCTTTGCAATATGCCGATTAAGGCCAAAACCGACACAAAGCTACCAAGAAAGCACACTACAGTATAGAACAGAATTAAATCAAAGC
Source organism: Pseudophryne corroboree (assembly GCF_028390025.1). Classification (NCBI taxonomy): domain Eukaryota; kingdom Metazoa; phylum Chordata; class Amphibia; order Anura; family Myobatrachidae; genus Pseudophryne; species Pseudophryne corroboree. The sequence continues at coordinate 787,658,451 of NC_086447.1, forward strand.
ACCATAATTTTTTTTAGATCATAGAAAAAATAAAATAGAATGGAAACCCCCAGATTTATGAAGCAGTGGTTTTGAGAACCACATTTAAACCACCAGCAAACACGCCAAGAAAAATGACTAGACTCAACTGAAGGTGGTTTTTGGTGGTTTCTAAATGACTCCAAAATTGCTGCTTAGTAATTTTTGCGCTTGTCTGCACAGCTGACTGGTTACCAGGAGACTGATTGGAGATCACAAAATTAACCTGACCATAATGTACTAAAGTGTGCTTACTACAGATTCTAACACCCCTCCCACTCCCCTTTTTGTTTCTTGCCAGACCAGGCCTTTGGTTGTTTTCTAAAAGACTCCAAAACTGCTGATTAGTAAGTTTGGCCACTACTCTGCATAGCTGACTGATTACAAGGAGACTGATTGGATTGAAGTAACCTGACCATCATCTACTAACCTGTGGTTATTACAGAATCTAACAGACCATCTCCCTCTCAGCTTTCTACCAAACTATGGGGCAGATGTATTAACACGGAGATGTCATAAGGAGGTAATAAACCAGTAATAAGTGCAAGGTGATAAATGCATCAGCTCCTTAGGAGATGATTGACTGGTGCGTTTATCACCTTGCATTTATTACTGGGTTATCACTTCCTTATGCCATCTCCAGGTTAATACATCTGCCCCCATGTGCCCTATGCTTTAGGCCTTGATATTCTGCAATGGGATTCTACCCCTTGCTAGTGCCCTCCACTCCCCTGCACCAACTGCTTCCAATAGGAGGCATCTTTTCCTTCAGATGCCTCCTGCAGACATTAGCATATTTTTGCACAGCAGCTGCTTCCAAAGATGCAGTTGTTGTGTAAAACCATCCATCTCTGAAGCAGTCCCTTATTTCTAAAAATCTAGTTTCTACAATGAATAAATGTACCTGTCTATTACACTGGGGCCACTGGTATGGCAGTGCTACTATGCAAGGTACTAGCAGCTTTTGGTTGGGTATGGCTAGACATACAGTACAGTACCATTTTGTACCTCCCTCCTGTAGGAGCACCAGCAGTATACTTACCAGGACATGGTTTTCTCTATGGCAGTGGGACCCCATGATTGTTATCTACCAGTTATAGTGGAAACCAACCCATACTGTCTAGCTCTGAAGCAGGTTGAGGAATTGGGGAGGTGTCACGCAGACCATTTTTCAAATTACGTACATATTTATTTAGTTTAAATTAAATCAATTAATACTTGAATCATGGACCAACGCGGAGGCCTATGGGTTGGCTGAGGAGGCTAATCCTGGGACCAGTTAAATAATAATAGAACTAGCCAAATTGACTCACCCATCTCTAGCCATAAGATCAGTTTTGCAGTCTAACAGAAACTTTGTGACCTCAGAGAGCATGTTGGTGAACAAAGAAGATATCTTGTTACTCAGCAATAATTAATTATATATACAAGTTAGTGCTTCCTTTCAGATGGTCACGGATAAGCAATATACTACAGTACAGATCAGAAAAAGAGTGAGGAAAGTGTTAACTACTTTAAGTTACAAATTCAACCCATTTTATTTACATTTTCAGTAATGAAAGGTACACGTTAACAAAGATCTAACTTTTAGTAATGAACGTGGACCTTTTTTTCCAACCTCACTTATGACATCTGTGTCTGTGTGTTCATAAGACCATTTATCACAGCCACATCTGGTCCAGCCAGCAAATGTTCACCTGAGGTCTGTGCACACATTTTTCTGGCTAATTCATCAAATTCATATCATTCGGTGGAAACGATAAATGCAACTAATTCATCACTGTGTTTTATTTGGAGAAAAGGCACATAATTACACACATTACCATGCACATGTTTTCATTTGGGTATTTAAATGTCTAAAATAGACTGCAGTGATTATTTGGGCTTAGAATCTAAGGGTAGCAGCAGAATTCTGAATTATGTTTTCATCTGTCAAAAATCTATAATGGAGACTATTTGTAGGTGATTCTTAGATAAAAATTTACTAGGGAGGTTCTCCATGAATTTGTAATAACTGGGTAAGTGCTCATATATCCATGCAGAACAATGAATTAGGGATTCTTCATAGTTATTAATGGCCGCAGGATGCAATGGCCGTAACCGGGTATGGCTGGTGGAAGACATTGCAGAGGTCCTAATGCAAAGAAAGGGGAACCTTGTTGCAGCGGGAGTATTTATACTGAAACTGATTTTGCCATCTCAGGATGACCACAAAAGATGCAGTACAGAGAACAAATGCTTTATTATACAAGTAAAAAAAAAAATCTAGTTAAATTATATTAAACTACATTTTATTCTAACTCTTTTCTTTCTTTTGACAAAGATGCAGCAGGAAGCCTAAGACTGGGCTACATGTGCAGTGCTCAAGTATTACCCAACAAGGGGCCTAATTCAGATCTGATCGCAGCAGCAAATTTGTTAGCTAATGGGCAAAACCATGTGCACTGCAGGGGGGGGGGGTAGATATAACATGTACAGAGAGAGTCAGATTTGGGTGGGGTGTGTTCAAACTGAAATCTAAATTGCAGTGTAAAAATAAAGCAGGCAGTATTTACCCTGCACAGAAACAATATAACTAGGGATGAGCGGGTTCAGTTCCCTGAGAACCAAAGCCCCCCGAACATCACGTCTCAAACCCGGATCCGAGTCCAGCTCGGGACTTCCCGTCAGACTCTGAAACCAGAATAAGTCAAAACGTAGGATTCCATAAAAGGAGCCGCGCATCACCGCCATTTTCACTCCAGTCCTAGAGAGTGTAGCGAGAGGATGTGTCTCCCCAATGTCTGTGCAAGAAAGTGGCGTGGCGCATGGTGTCGTGACCTGCTCTTTTGTATCATTCCAGTGCTGTGTTGTGTGGCATCAGTCCAGTGGTGGTGTCTTGTGCTGCATCAGTCCAGTCACAGTGGTGGAGACCTGTGCTGCCATAAGTTCAGTGCTGCTGTATAAGTTAAGTCCAGTGGTGTTGTCTTGTGCTGCATCAGTCCAGTGGTGGTGTCCTGTGCTGCCATAAGTACAGTGCTGCTGTATAAGTCCAGTCCAGTGGTGCTGTCTTGTGCTGCATCAGTCCAGTGGTGGTGTCCTGTGCTGCCATAAGTCCAGTCCAGTGGTGCTGCCGTATAAGTCCAGTCCAATGGTGCTGACATATAGATCCAGTCCAGTGGTGCTGTCATATAAGTCCAGTCCAGTGTTGCTGCCATATAAGTCTAGGGGTACTGCCGTATAAGTCCGGTCCAGTGGTGCTGCCATATAAGTCCAGCCCAGTGGTGCTGGCTTGTGCTCCATCAGTCCAGTGATGGTGTCCTGTGCCACCATAAATCGAGTCCAGTGGTGCTGCCGTATAAGTCCTGGGGTACTGCTGTATAAGTTCAGGGGTACTTCCATATAAGTCCAGTCCAGTGGTACTGCCGTATAAGTCCAGTGCAGTGGTGTTGCCGTATAAGTCCAGTGGTACTGCCTAATATGTCCAGTCCAGTGGTGCTGCTATATAAGTCCAGTCCAGTGGTGCTGCTGTATAAGTCCAGTCCAGTGGTGCTGCCATATAAGTCCAGTCTAGTGGTGCTGCTGTATAAGTCCAGTCCTGTGATGCTGCCGTATAAGTCCAGGAGTACTGCCAAATAAGTCCAGTCCAGTGGTGCTGCCGCATAAGTCCAGGGGTACTGCCGTATAAATCCTGGGGTACTCCCGTATAAGTCCAGTCCAGTGGTGCTGCCGTATAAGTCCAGGGGTACTGCCGTATAAATCCAGTCCACTGGTGCTGCCGTATAAGTCCAGTCCAGTGGTGCTTATGTATAAGTCCATTCCAGTGGTGCTGACGTATAAGTCCAGTCCAGTGGTGCTGCCGTATAAGTCCAGGGGTACTGCTGTAGAAGTCCAGTCCAGTGGTACTGCCGTATAAGTCCAGGGGTACTGCCGTATAAATCCAGTGGTGCTCTCCTGTGCTGTATATTATTTACTCCAAATAAATTAATATTTAATCCAAATAATTTTTACAGGGTTTGCCCTGTGTAATGTAGGGGTATGCTCTCCTGTGCTGCATATTGTTATATAACTCAAGAAAAATAATCGAAAACAAACATTTTGAGGATAAAATAGGGAAAGATCAAGAACCACTTCCTCCCACTGCTACTGCTGCCGGTGTTGCTGCTGGGAGTTGATCATCATCCCAGAGGGGAAGTCGGAAGACCGCTTGTACTTCTTCAACTAAGCAATTGACTGTCCAACAGTCCTTTGCGAGGAAGATGAAATATGACAGCAGTCATCCTGTTGCAAAGCGGATAACTGAGGCCCTGACAGCTATGTAGGTGTTAGACGTGCATCAGGTATCTGCCATTAGTGCAGTGGGATTTAGACGATTGATGGGGGTAGTGTGTCCCTGGTAACAAATCCCATCTATATTCCACTTCACTAGGAAAGCGATTCCCAGACTGTACAGGGACATTAAGAAAAGTGTCCTATAGTGCTGAAAAATGCGGTTGTACCCACTGTCCACTTAACCACGGACAAGTGGAGCAGGGCAAACTAAGGATAATAAGACTGTGACAGCCCACTAGGTAGATGTATTGCCTCCCACAGCAACATTAGCAGCGGCACCAGTAGCAGCATCTCACAAACGCCAGCTCGTTCCTAGGCAGGCTACACTGTGTATCACCGGTTTCCGTAAGAGGCACACCGCTGACAACCTCTTACGGAAACTGTGGGACATCATCACACAATGGCTTATCGCACTTAGACTCTCCTGGGGATTTGTGATATCAGACAACGCCACCAATATTGTGCGTGTATTACATCTGGGCAAATTCCAGCACGTCCCATGTTTTGCACATATAAATAATTTGGTGGTGCAGAATTTTTTGAAAAATGACAGGGGCGTGCAGAAGATGCTGTTGGTGACCCGAAAAATTGTGGGCCACTTTCGACATTCAGCATTTGCGTGCCACTCCTAGATGGGCCAGGTGTTTGTGCCGTCGACTTGGCTCGCTTAGCTTAGTCATCAAGCTACCTCATTGCACCTCTTTTTCTTCTTTGCATTATGTGCTGTTTGGGGCCTAGTTTTTAAAAGTGCCATCCTGTCTGACTCTGCAGTGCTACTCCTAAATAGGCCAGGTGTTTGTGCCGCACACTTGTGTCGCTTAGCTTAGTCATCCAGCGACCTCATTGCACCTCTTTTTCTTCTTTGCATGATGTGCTGTTAGGGGCCTAGTTTTTAAAAGTGCCATCCTGTTTGACACTGCAGTACCACTCCTAGATGGGCCAGGTGTTTGTGCCGCCCACTTGGGCCGCTTAGCTTAGTCATGCAGTGACCTCGGTGCATCCTTTTGGCCTAAAAACAATATTGTGAGGTGGGAGGTGTTCAGAATAGAGTGGAAATGAGTGGAAATGAATATTATTGAGGTTAATAATACCGTAGGATCAAAATTACCCCCAAAATCTGTGATTATAGCTATTTTTATGTTTTTCCCCCCAAAATATCATCCAGATCCAAAACCAAAACCCAAAAGGGTGGTTTTGGCAAAACCAATCTAGGTTCAAAACACAAGCGGGAATCCAGATCCAAAACCAAAACACAAAACATGAAAAGTGCCCACCACACATCTCTAAATATAACCCACCCAAATCTAACTCTCTCTGCAAATGTTATATCTGCCCCACCTGCAGTGCACATGGTTTCGCCCATTGTCTAACAAATATGCTGCTGCGATCAGATCTGAATTACCCCCAAGATCAGGTCATGCATGTGCAGTAAGGACCGAAACCCCTAGTTACTAAGTGGCCAGTCTAAGGGGTCTATGTACCAAGCCTTGGAGAGAGATAAAGTGGATAGAGGTAAAGTACCAACCAACTAGCTCTTGTTATTTTTTGAACAGAGCCTATAAAACGGTTTTGTTTCACTCCTGAAGTTGTTGCTCCAGTCTATCATGCTACTGGTTGTTGATGTTTCTGGTGGTGCCACTAGGGTGTGTTTGGCAGTAGTGCTCACATGGGAAAGTAAGGAAGGTCGTATGTATTTCCTCCTCATATGCCGACAGTAATGAGGGGAGTCTATGACTGTGACTGGAACTGAAGAATTTCTAGGGGCCGGGCTAATACTGGTCAATGCACAGTGGTGCTGGGTTAAGACCAGCTAACACAACAAGAGCACAGGTACAGCAGGAATGGAACTAGAACCACCTATGTATGTTCCCAACTAGCAGAATCCTGTAAATCGCCAACAGCAGGCTTTAGGCAGGAGATGAACAAATAGAGTTAAAATTCTAGAGACACTGGAAACATGCACCTGACTGCCAGAGATCAGGGAGCCAAGGATGTGACTGAATAAGCAACGTTGTTCCATCTGGCATTACTGCTGCCTTTTCATCCCCTGAGGTGCGCTGGGACTGGTAGAGCAAGTCACATGACAAAATTCTGGAAAAACATTGATGTTTCAGTGGTCAGCTGACTGATACCAATATGGCAGCGCCCAGCACCCGGAGTCAGCGGGGATGCTGCATGGAACCCTTAAACCACAGAATGGAGACATTGCGCTGACCACAGGGAACCTCCTCCACACACGAGACCCTCTCTCAGACAGTGCTGCTTTTCGCAATGGTGCCAGTGTGCAGCGCTCAGAATCCTGACGCAGTCTTTCTACACCCACGTCTACAGACAGTTATGCTGTTGACAGCATAATGTCATCTGCAGAATGCCTATGCACCAGTAATGTTATTTAGAGCATTTTAACTGTGTCGGCATTTTGACTTTAAACTTAATGCTTTGGATCATTATTTAAAATACATACACACTGGTGCATATTCTCACTTATTCTCTATTAAATTGTAGGCTCTCTCACAGTTTGTCTCAGATAATTTTTCTGTATTGTTACCTATGTATACTATATTTCTTCAGTATGGAGTATTTGGATCAGTAGTGGATTAAGACGATGTAGGATTCTGGGATGTATGTACTCCTTGGGCCCTCAACTACCCCTTGTTACATATCACCTCTAAGGTTCTGGGTGGGATGCAACAAAGGTAAAAATGAGGTCAAACCTCCGAGTATGCAGTTTTCTGAAGTTTGGCTGCCTTTCTCATATGCACCAAGCTCCGGAATGTGATACAGTATGGAACTTGTTCCCTATAGCCAACGCCATGTGTAGATTGTGTTGCCTAACAGAAGCCTATGGGCTTTTTTTCACTGTGGTGTGAGCGTCATCAAACGTATGCGCAGAAGGACTCCCAGGTCATAAACCCAGAAGTTGTTTTATCTCAAAGGACAGCTCTTATCACGAGAGTTGTTCTTTGCAATTTTAAAAAAATCTTAAGGTGTTTCTTAACGCCGCTATAATTAAGATAAGTGGCAGGATGCATTGCATCCTTATCACATTTGAAACTCACCAAAGTGTAACAACAGTGTTGCAAGTGGATAGGGACCCAGATGAAAGCAGAGTCCAGTAATCCTGTGTTGCCCCCTCTAAAGCCCGAGGCACTAAATCTTATAAGCACTACATGCTCAGAAGAGGTCACCCACTGCTCTGCTCTATAGAGAGCAGAATGGAGTTCTGGGAGGATAGAAAAACATTGCAGTGTCTCTACCAAGTGGCATAACTGCAGGGTGGCTAGACTGATCAAAGGGCCAACAAGGTGAAGGGGGCCCACCGAGACCCGGCATCAAGTTCCGGCATCTGGATAGTCCCAAAGCTGTGGCCTGGATTTATGGATTCCAGCAGCATCATCTGCTGCAACCATGCCGACACTGCTACCTGCTGGGCCCACTTGACCACTGCTGTCTGCTATTTATTTACCAGAGGAGGCTCCTCTATCGTTTGGATCTGCCTGTGGAGGTTAGTGTCCCTGCGGGTACCCCAGTGGCTGCCTAGTTATGTGTCTGTCCCCTTGGAGTACGTCTGACCAGAATTCTGTATAGCTCTTTCCTCATCTGTCGATTACCTGTTTGGCTCCGTTGGTACCTACACAGCTACAGCTGCACAGTAGACATAAGGGTTTATAGAACTCAAATAGGAGGCTCACCTTTAGAGTATGACAGGGCCTCCAGGCCTCTAATTATGCCACTGGTGACCACTACTCTAACCTTGTCTTTTACGTGCTCATCTGCCTGCCTTTATCAAATACGTTCCCCCTCCATTCTTTCCTTGTCACATATATGTCCCACCCTTATTTTCTACTGATCACATATGCTTTTTCCGTTACCCATACCCCTACCACCCTCTAATTATTTCCCTTACTCCCACTGAATATATCATGCAGTCTCTGGGCTATAGTAGTCTTCATCACAGCAGCTCACACCGTTGTTGTTTAATGTGGGATAGACATCTATGCAGAGCACTGGTGACTTGCGCTGCCAATGACACAGATGCCCTGCATAGATAGTCTACAAGACCCAGCAGTGTCAGCACTGTGTAATGATCCATTCTCCACCAGATAGCTGCTGGAATTCCTGGTATAGGAGGGGGGACAGGCTTGTGGGTGCTACCTTCCACCCTACAAAGTATATCAGTATAATAATATTATAAATTAGGGGTGTAGGCTAGAGTTGTAGACCACCTATATTAAACAATATTCAATAATACTATTTATAGCCTTATATATTAAATGCACACCAAAAATGCATTGGTCTTGTGAATGGTGGAAAAGACTGTTAAAATTAGTGCAGCAATCATTCTGCTTCCTATTATTGCAAGTCATTTATCTGAACATTTAAGTACAATTACCCCATTTAAAGGGTTATTAAAATGGTCATGAAAGAGTTACACAGAGAAGCTTATTTAAATCAACTTTAAAAATGTAAGGAAAGAAATAAAATTCAGGCACAAAATATTATATTTCCTACATATTGCTCACATTTATTCTATTACTTTTCCCTATGGAAAATGGAAGCGGAGTTTGAGTATTTGGTGACGGACCAAGTTTATGCAGAATTTCTGTCATCGTGTATTTTTTCGTGATATGAATTCATTAGTCAGAAGGCAGCACTGATGGTATCCAGCACCCAAGCTCCATTTTGGCAACGTTAAGTAGATTTGATACGCTTGTAAACTTTGAATATATATTTTTGTTCTAAAAGCATACGGAATTTACATTTGCAGCTAACACACAAGTATGAAAGTTCTGATTAAAATAATAATATAATCTAAAATTGTATTTTCAAAATGCATTACCATATTTGATTGATATCTGTTAACATATGCTGTGCGCTGATTGAATGGATGCATTTACCTCTGCGTGACGAGAACTGACAATGGGAGGAGGTCAAAATAGAGATTTAATGAAGAGCAGAAACTTCTCTCCGAGCCAAAAGAATTTATACCATACTTCTTTCTGCTTTAGAATGCAAACGTTAGCGAGGGAAAATTGGATTTTTCTTTTAATGAAATGAGAGGTTGTAACAAGAGCTATACAAAGCATCCTGGATTGATAAATCTCATATGGTTCTCATTAAAACTTCTACTCCACTTTCACTTTATGTTTTGTATGCAGGCCTGTAAAAGGAACGTACTTGACATTAGTACCATGTTATCAGTTTTATTATTTTTGTACTGTTGCACAAACAACTGAGTATTCTACTCCTGGCTTTGGTATAGTATAAACAAAGGGTGTGGAATTCATTGAACCACTGAAGTTTGAGTATGGTAAACAGGAATGTACTCTACTGAAAAACCCTTCGATAATGCTAAGGAAAATGGTCCGTTTTCATATTATTGTTCGATTGTTGTGGGTCTGTGCATGCTCAGGATTCGATTCTGCATTGTCGGTCATGATTACCCCATGTCACAGCATGACTGACATGCATTGGCCATTTAGGGGGCGGAACAGGGAGTGCCGCCTATGTTTTCTGGGAGTACTGAGGAATTGCATCGTAGGACACAGATTTCCTGGTCTAGCAAGCAGGCAGAAGTTGGCCAGTCTGAGCAAGCTTTGCCTAACTCAGATGGCCAATGCTGGAAACTTCGCAATTGATGATCGCAATGGTGATCTAGTGCTGCGCTTTCAGAAACAGCACTCAGATCTGCATAGCTGTCTGGAGTAGAGACACGTGGTTCGGTTTTCCTGAAATACAAACACACTTGAACTTAGGGGTCCCTAGTTGAAACGAGTCCCAGTTCTGAATCACTTTGGGGTTCTGAGTGGAGACGTGGCCTGGCTCGGCCTTTTGTCAGTTAAGAACTTGGTTTTAAAAACTGAGCTTGAATTTTGGATTACATGTATACAGGACCAAATTACATGATTTTAGCATTTTTTATCGATCTCTATAATTTTTTTCTTCAATGTTTAATGATTTTTCTCGATTTTAAAGGAATCCAAAACTGTGCCAAAAACCAAATCCGAGCCAAAACACGTTGATTCGAACTAGAGATGTGCGGAGGGCACTTTTCGTGTTATGTGATTTGGTTTTGTTTCTGGTTCCATGCTCGTGCTTTGGATCTGGATTGGTTTTGCCAAAACCACCCTTTCGTGTTTTGGTTTTGGATCTGGATGATTTTGGAAAAAAACATGAAAACAGCTAAAATCACAGAATTTTTGGGGTAATTTTGATCCTACGGTATGTTTTACCTCAATAGCATTCATTTCCAGTCTATTCTGAACACCTCACAATATTGTTTTTAGGTCAAAAGGTTGCACCGAGGTGGGTGTATGACTAAGCTAAGCGACACAAGTGTGCGGCACAAACACCTGGCCCATCTAGGAGTGGCACTGCAGTGTCAGACAGGATGACAGATTTAAAAAATAGGCCCCAAACAGCACATCATGCAAAGAAGAAAAAGAGGTGCAATGAGGTCTTTGTATGGCTAAGCGACACAAGTGTGCAGCACAAACACCTGGCCCATCTAGGAGTGGCACTGCAGTGGCAGACAGGTTGGCACTTAAAAAAACTAGGCACCAAACAGCACATCTTGCAAAGAAGAGAAAGAGGTGCAATAAGGTAGCTGTATGACTAAGCTAAGCGACACAGGTTGGTGGCACAAACACCTGGCCCATCTAGGAGTGGCACTGCAGTGGCAGACAGCATGGCACGTATAAAAAATAGGCCCCAAACAGCACATCATGCAAAGAAGAAAAAGAAAAAGAGGTGCAATGAGGTAGCTGTATCAATTTTGTGAGAGACATTTATCAGTCATTTACAGGACTTTACCACCAGTCATAATCCTGTGAACTTCACAGTCATCGCTTTCTCTCAGATCCACAGCATTCATATTGTTGATTTTATCCTTATTTTATTATTTTTTTGTTGCCTTCATATTGATACTGTATGTTGTAATTTTATAGCATCTTACCGCAAACGCATAGTTAACACTGTGTACACCAGCTGGTCAATGCTTTTTATATATCTGTGTATGATTTAAACATGTATACTTTTAATAAACCAGAAAGTTTATATTTGATACACAGGTGGCTCTATAGAGTTTTCCAACTAGTTACCATGTAATTATAGGACAGTTATAGAATTCTCTAATAGTTATTACACAATTACACAAACGTGGTTTCTCAAGCGCAGTTGGATTTTTTTCTTTGAAAATGAAGGAGGAGCTGTTGACGGCTCACGTTCTGCTTGAGTTGACAATTTTCTCACCAGCAGGTCTTTGAACCTCTGCAGACTTGTGGCTGCCGGAAAGAGAGATAGAACGTAGGCTTTAAACCTAGGGTCGAGCACGGTGGCCAAAATGTAGTGCTCTGATTTCAACAGATTGACCACCCTTGAATCCTGGCAAAGCGAATGAAGGGCTCCATCCACAAGTCCCACATACTTAGCGGAATCGCTCCGTCTTAGCTCCTCCTTCAATTTCTCCAGCTGCTTCTGCAAAAGCCTGATGAGGGGAATGACCTGAATCAAACTGGCAGTGTCTGAACTGACTTCACGTGTGGCAAGTTGCAGAACCTTGCACAAGACGGAAATCATTCTCCACTTCGCTTGAGTCAGGTGCATTCCCCCTCCTTTGCCTACATCGTAGGTGGATGTATTGGCTTGAATGGCCTTTGCTGCTTCATCATCCTCTGAAAAATATAGAGTGTTGAATTCCACCTCGTTACCACCTTTTGCTTCAGGTGATGGCAGGGCAGGTTCAGGAGTGTTTGATGGTGCTCTAGTCTTCAGCACACAGTGGTTGAATGTCAAAAGTAGCCCGCAATTTTTCAGGCCACTGACAACATCTCCCGCATGCCCCTGTCATTTTTCAAAAAATCCTGCATCAAATTAATTGTATGTGCAAAACATGGGACGTGCCGGAATTTGCCCAGATGTAATGCATCCACAATATTGGTGACGTTGTCCGATAGCACAAATCCCCAGGAGAGTCAAAGTGGGGTAAGCCATTGAGCGATGATGTCCCTCAGTTTCCGTAAGAGGTTGTTAGCGGTGTGCCTCTTATGGAAAGCGGTGATACAAAGCGTAGCCTATCCTAGGAACGAGTTGGTGTTTGCGAGATGCTGCTACTGGTGCCGCTGCTGTTGTTGCTGCGGTAGACAAAACATCTACCCAGTGGGCTGTCACAGTCATATAGTCCCTAGTTTGCCCTGTTCCACTTGTTCACTTATCCGTGGTTAAGTGGACAGTGGGTACAACTGCATTTTTTAGGACACTTTTTCTGATGTCTCTGTACATTCTCGGTATCGCCTGCCTAGTGAATTGGAATCTAGATGGGATTTGGTACCAGGGACACACTATCTCCTTCAATTCTCTAAGTCCCACTGAACTAATGGCGGATACCGGATGCACGTCTAATACCAACATAGCTGTCAAGGCCTGCAACAGGATGACTGCTGTCATATTTCATCTTCCTCGCAAAGGACATTTGGACAGTCAATTGTTTAGTTGAAGTAGTACAAGTTGTCTTCCGACTTCCCCTCTGTGATGACTATCGACTCCCAGCAGCAACAACAGCAGCGGCAGCTACAGCAGCAGTAGGCATACTAGAGATGAGCGGGTTCGGTTTCTTTGAATCCGAACCCGCACGAACTTCACTTTTTTTTTCACGGGTCCGAGCGACTCGGATCTTCCCGCCTTGCTCGGTTAACCCGAGCGCGCCCGAACGTCATCATGACGCTGTCGGATTCTCGCGAGACTCGGATTCTATATAAGGAGCCGCGCGTCGCCGCCATTTTCACACGTGCATTGAGATTGATAGGGAGAGGACGTGGCTGGCGTCCTCTCCATTAGAATAGATTAGAAGAGAGAGAGAGAGAGAGAGATTGTGCAGACAGAGTTTACCACAGTGACCAGTGCAGTTGTTGTTAAGTTAACTTTTATTTAATATATCCGTTCTCTGCTATATCCGTTCTCTGCCTGAAAAAAACGATACACAGCAGTCACACAGTGTGACTCAGTCTGTGTGCACTCAGCTCAGCCCAGTGTGCTGCACATCAATGTATAAAAGCTTATAATAATTGTGGGGGAGACTGGGGAGCACTGCAGGTTGTTATAGCAGGAGCCAGGAGTACATAATATTATATTAATTTAAAATTAAACAGTGCACACTTTTGCTGCAGGAGTGCCACTGCCAGTGTGACTAGTGGTGACCAGTGCCTGACCACCAGTATAGTAGTATATTGTTGTATACTATCTCTTTATCAACCAGTCTATATTAGCAGCAGACACAGTACAGTGCGGTAGTTCACGGCTGTGGCTACCTCTGTGTCGGCAGTCGGCACTCGGCAGGCAGTCCGTCCATCCATAATTGTATAATTATATACCACCTAACCGTGGTATTTTTTTTTCTTTCTTTATACCGTCGTCATAGTCATACTAGTTGTTACGAGTATACTACTATCTCTTTATCAACCAGTGTACAGTGCGGTAGTTCACGGCTGTGGCTACCTCTGTGTCGGCAGTCGGCAGGCAGTCCGTCCATCCATAATTGTATTATTATAATATATACCACCTAACCGTGGTTTTTTTTTCATTCTTTATACCGTCATAGTGTCATACTAGTTGTTACGAGTATACTACTATCTCTTTATCAACCAGTGTACAGTGCGGTAGTTCACGGCTGTGGCTACCTCTGTGTCGGCAGTCGGCAGGCAGTCCGTCCATCCATAATTGTATTATAATATATACCACCTAACCGTGGTTTTTTTTTCATTCTTTATACCGTCATAGTGTCATACTAGTTGTTACGAGTATACTACTATCTCTTTATCAACCAGTGTACAGTGCGGTAGTTCACGGCTGTGGCTACCTCTGTGTCGGCAGTCGGCAGGCAGTCCGTCCATCCATAATTGTATTATAATATATACCACCTAACCGTGGTTTTTTTTTCATTCTTTATACCGTCATAGTCAGTCATACTAGTTGTTACGAGTATACTACTATCTCTTTATCAACCAGTGTACAGTGCGGTAGTTCACGGCTGTGGCTACCTCTGTGTCGGCACTCGGCAGGCAGTCCGTCCATCCATAATTGTATTATAATATATACCACCTAACCGTGGTTTTTTTTTCATTCTTTATACCGTCATAGTGTCATACTAGTTGTTACGAGTATACTACTATCTCTTTATCAACCAGTGTACAGTGCGGTAGTTCACGGCTGTGGCTACCTCTGTGTCGGCAGTCGGCAGGCAGTCCGTCCATCCATAATTGTATTATAATATATACCACCTAACCGTGTTTTTTTTTTCATTCTTTATACCGTCATAGTGTCATACTAGTTGTTACGAGTATACTACTATCTCTTTATCAACCAGTGTACAGTGCGGTAGTTCACGGCTGTGGCTACCTCTGTGTCGGCAGTCGGCAGGCAGTCCGTCCATCCATAATTGTATTATAATATATACCACCTAACCGTGGTTTTTTTTTCATTCTTTATACCGTCATAGTCAGTCATACTAGTTGTTACGAGTATACTACTATCTCTTTATCAACCAGTGTACAGTGCGGTAGTTCACGGCTGTGGCTACCTCTGTGTCGGAACTCGGCAGGCAGTCCGTCCATCCATAATTGTATTACAATATATACCACCTAACCGTGGTTTTTTTTTCATTCTTTATACCGTCATAGTCAGTCATACTAGTTGTTACGAGTATACTACTATCTCTTTATCAACCAGTGTACAGTGCGGTAGTTCACGGCTGTGGCTACCTCTGTGTCGGAACTCGGCAGGCAGTCCGTCCATCCATAATTGTATTACAATATATACCACCTAACCGTGGTTTTTTTTTCATTCTTTATACCGTCATAGTCAGTCATACTAGTTGTTACGAGTATACTACTATCTCTTTATCAACCAGTGTACAGTGCGGTAGTTCACGGCTGTGGCTACCTCTGTGTCGGAACTCGGCAGGCAGTCCGTCCATCCATAATTGTATTACAATATATACCACCTAACCGTGGTTTTTTTTTCATTCTTTATACCGTCATAGTCAGTCATACTAGTTGTTACGAGTATACTACTATCTCTTTATCAACCAGTGTACAGTGCGGTAGTTCACGGCTGTGGCTACCTCTGTGTCGGAACTCGGCAGGCAGTCCGTCCATCCATAATTGTATTATTATAATATATACCACCTAACCGTGGTTTTTTTTTCATTCTTTATACCGTCATAGTGTCATACTAGTTGTTACGAGTATACTACTATCTCTTTATCAACCAGTGTACAGTGCGGTAGTTCACGGCTGTGGCTACCTCTGTGTCGGCAGTCGGCAGGCAGTCCGTCCATCCATAATTGTATTATTATAATATATACCACCTAACCGTGGTTTTTTTTTCATTCTTTATACCGTCATAGTCAGTCATACTAGTTGTTACGAGTATACTACTATCTCTTTATCAACCAGTGTACAGTGCGGTAGTTCACGGCTGTGGCTACCTCTGTGTCGGAACTCGGCAGGCAGTCCGTCCATCCATAATTGTATTATTATAATATATACCACCTAACCGTGTTTTTTTTTTCATTCTTTATACCGTCATAGTGTCATACTAGTTGTTACGAGTATACTACTATCTCTTTATCAACCAGTGTACAGTGCGGTAGTTCACGGCTGTGGCTACCTCTGTGTCGGCAGTCGGCAGGCAGTCCGTCCATCCATAATTGTATTATAATATATACCACCTAACCGTGTTTTTTTTTTCATTCTTTATACCGTCATAGTCAGTCATACTAGTTGTTACGAGTATACTACTATCTCTTTATCAACCAGTGTACAGTGCGGTAGTTCACGGCTGTGGCTACCTCTGTGTCGGCAGTCGGCAGGCAGTCCGTCCATCCATAATTGTATTATAATATATACCACCTAACCGTGGTTTTTTTTTCATTCTTTATACCGTCATAGTCAGTCATACTAGTTGTTACGAGTATACTACTATCTCTTTATCAACCAGTGTACAGTGCGGTAGTTCACGGCTGTGGCTACCTCTGTGTCGGAACTCGGCAGGCAGTCCATCCATCCATAATTGTATTACAATATATACCACCTAACCGTGGTTTTTTTTTCATTCTTTATACCGTCATAGTCAGTCATACTAGTTGTTACGAGTATACTACTATCTCTTTATCAACCAGTGTACAGTGCGGTAGTTCACGGCTGTGGCTACCTCTGTGTCGGCACTCGGCAGGCAGTCCGTCCATCCATAATTGTATTACAATATATACCACCTAACCGTGGTTTTTTTATACCACCTAACCGTGGCAGTCCGTCCATAATTGTATACTAGTATCCAATCCATCCATCTCCATTGTTTACCTGAGGTGCCTTTTAGTTCTGCCTATAAAATATGGAGAACAAAAAAGTTGAGGTTCCAAAATTAGGGAAAGATCAAGATCCACTTCCACCTCGTGCTGAAGCTGCTGCCACTAGTCATGGCCGAGACGATGAAATGCCAGCAACGTCGTCTGCCAAGGCCGATGCCCAATGTCATAGTACAGAGCATGTCAAATCCAAAACACCAAATATCAGAAAAAAAAGGACTCCAAAACCTAAAATAAAATTGTCGGAGGAGAAGCGTAAACTTGCCAATATGCCATTTACCACACGGAGTGGCAAGGAACGGCTGAGGCCCTGGCCTATGTTCATGGCTAGTGGTTCAGCTTCACATGAGGATGGAAGCACTCAGCCTCTCGCTAGAAAACTGAAAAGACTCAAGCTGGCAAAAGCACCGCAAAGAACTGTGCGTTCTTTGAAATCCCAAATCCACAAGGAGAGTCCAATTGTGTCGGTTGCGATGCCTGACCTTCCCAACACTGGACGTGAAGAGCATGCGCCTTCCACTATTTGCATGCCCCCTGCAAGTGCTGGAAGGAGCACCTGCAGTCCAGTTCCTGATAGTCAGATTGAAGATGTCAGTGTTGAAGTACACCAGGATGAGGAGGATATGGGTGTTGCTGGCGCTGGGGAGGAAATTGACCAGGAGGATTCTGATGGTGAGGTGGTTTGTTTAAGTCAGGCACCCGGGGAGACACCTGTTGTCCGTGGGAGGAATATGGCCGTTGACATGCCAGGTGAAAATACCAAAAAAATCAGCTCTTCGGTGTGGAGGTATTTCACCAGAAATGCTGACAACAGGTGTCAAGCCGTGTGTTCCCTTTGTCAAGCTGTAATAAGTAGGGGTAAGGACGTTAACCACCTCGGAACATCCTCCCTTATACGTCACCTGCAGCGCATTCATAATAAGTCAGTGACAAGTTCAAAAACTTTGGGTGACAGCGGAAGCAGTCCACTGACCAGTAAATCCCTTCCTCTTGTAACCAAGCTCACGCAAACCACCCCACCAACTCCCTCAGTGTCAATTTCCTCCTTCCCCAGGAATGCCAATAGTCCTGCAGGCCATGTCACTGGCAAGTCTGACGAGTCCTCTCCTGCCTGGGATTCCTCCGATGCATCCTTGCGTGTAACGCCTACTGCTGCTGGCGCTGCTGTTGTTGCCGCTGGGAGTCGATGGTCATCCCAGAGGGGAAGTCGTAAGCCCACTTGTACTACTTCCAGTAAGCAATTGACTGTTCAACAGTCCTTTGCGAGGAAGATGAAATATCACAGCAGTCATCCTACTGCAAAGCGGATAACTGAGGCCTTGGCATCCTGGGTGGTGAGAAACGTGGTTCCGGTATCCATCATTACTGCAGAGCCAACTAGAGACTTGTTGGAGGTACTGTGTCCCCGGTACCAAATACCATCTAGGTTCCATTTCTCTAGGCAGGCGATACCGAAAATGTACACAGACCTCAGAAAAAGAGTCACCAGTGTCCTAAAAAATGCAGCTGTACCCAATGTCCACTTAACCACGGACATGTGGACAAGTGGAGCAGGGCAGGGTCAGGACTATATGACTGTGACAGCCCACTGGGTAGATGTATGGACTGCCGCCGCAAGAACAGCAGCGGCGGCACCAGTAGCAGCATCTCGCAAACGCCAACTCTTTCCTAGGCAGGCTACGCTTTGTATCACCGCTTTCCAGAATACGCACACAGCTGAAAACCTCTTACGGCAACTGAGGAAGATCATCGCGGAATGGCTTACCCCAATTGGACTCTCCTGTGGATTTGTGGCATCGGACAACGCCAGCAATATTGTGTGTGCATTAAATATGGGCAAATTCCAGCACGTCCCATGTTTTGCACATACCTTGAATTTGGTGGTGCAGAATTTTTTAAAAAACGACAGGGGCGTGCAAGAGATGCTGTCGGTGGCCAGAAAAATTGCGGGACACTTTCGGCGTACAGGCACCACGTACAGAAGACTGGAGCACCACCAAAAACTACTGAACCTGCCCTGCCATCATCTGAAGCAAGAAGTGGTAACGAGGTGGAATTCAACCCTCTATATGCTTCAGAGGTTGGAGGAGCAGCAAAAGGCCATTCAAGCCTATACAATTGAGCACGATATAGGAGATGGAATGCACCTGTCTCAAGTGCAGTGGAGAATGATTTCAACGTTGTGCAAGGTTCTGATGCCCTTTGAACTTGCCACACGTGAAGTCAGTTCAGACACTGCCAGCCTGAGTCAGGTCATTCCCCTCATCAGGCTTTTGCAGAAGAAGCTGGAGGCATTGAAGAAGGAGCTAACACGGAGCGATTCCGCTAGGCATGTGGGACTTGTGGATGCAGCCCTTAATTCGCTTAACAAGGATTCACGGGTGGTCAATCTGTTGAAATCAGAGCACTACATTTTGGCCACCGTGCTCGATCCTAGATTTAAAGCCTACCTTGGATCTCTCTTTCCGGCAGACACAGGTCTGCTGGGGTTGAAAGACCTGCTGGTGACAAAATTGTCAAGTCAAGCGGAACGCGACCTGTCAACATCTCCTCCTTCACATTCTCCCGCAACTGGGGGTGCGAGGAAAAGGCTCAGAATTCCGAGCCCACCCGCTGGCGGTGATGCAGGGCAGTCTGGAGCGACTGCTGATGCTGACATCTGGTCTGGACTGAAGGACCTGACAACGATTACGGACATGTCGTCTACTGTCACTGCATATGATTCTCTCAACATTGATAGAATGGTGGAGGATTATATGAGTGACCGCATCCAAGTAGGCACGTCACACAGTCCGTACTTATACTGGCAGGAAAAAGAGGCAATTTGGAGGCCCTTGCACAAACTGGCTTTATTCTACCTAAGTTGCCCTCCCACAAGTGTGTACTCCGAAAGAGTGTTTAGTGCCGCCGCTCACCTTGTCAGCAATCGGCGTACGAGGTTACATCCAGAAAATGTGGAGAAGATGATGTTCATTAAAATGAATTATAATCAATTCCTCCGCGGAGACATTGACCAGCAGCAATTGCCTCCACAAAGTACACAGGGAGCTGAGATGGTGGATTCCAGTGGGGACGAATTGATAATCTGTGAGGAGGGGGATGTACACGGTGATATATCGGAGGGTGAAGATGAGGTGGACATCTTGCCTCTGTAGAGCCAGTTTGTGCAAGGAGAGATTAATTGCTTCTTTTTTGGGGGGGGTCCAAACCAACCCGTCATATCAGTCACAGTCGTGTGGCAGACCCTGTCACTGAAATGATGGGTTGGTTAAAGTGTGCATGTCCTGTTTTGTTTATACAACATAAGGGTGGGTGGGAGGGCCCAAGGATAATTCCATCTTGCACCTCTTTTTTCTTTTCTTTTTCTTTGCATCATGTGCTGATTGGGGAGGGTTTTTTGGAAGGGACATCCTGCGTGACACTGCAGTGCCACTCCTAGATGGGCCCGGTGTTTGTGTCGGCCACTAGGGTCGCTAATCTTACTCACACAGCTACCTCATTGCGCCTCTTTTTTTCTTTGCGTCATGTGCTGTTTGGGGAGGGTTTTTTGGAAGGGACATCCTGCGTGACACTGCAGTGCCACTCCTAGATGTGCCCGGTGTTTGTGTCGGCCACTAGGGTCGCTAATCTTACTCACACAGTCAGCTACCTCATTGCGCCTCTTTTTTTCTTTGCGTCATGTGCTGTTTGGGGAGGGTTTTTTGGAAGGGCCATCCTGCGTGACACTGCAGTGCCACTCCTAGATGGGCCCGGTGTTTGTGTCGGCCACTAGGGTCGCTAATCTTACTCACACAGCTACCTCATTGCGCCTCTTTTTTTCTTTGCGTCATGTGCTGTTTGGGGAGGGTTTTTTGGAAGGGACATCCTGCGTGACACTGCAGTGCCACTCCTAGATGGGCCCGGTGTTTGTGTCGGCCACTAGGGTCGCTTATCTTACTCACACAGCGACCTCGGTGCAAATTTTAGGACTAAAAATAATATTGTGAGGTATTCAGAATAGACTGAAAATGAGTGTAAATTATGGTTTTTGAGGTTAATAATACTTTGGGATCAAAATGACCCCCAAATTCTATGATTTAAGCTGTTTTTTAGTGTTTTTGGAAAAAAACACCCGAATCCAAAACACACCCGAATCCGACAAAAATAATTTGGTGAGGTTTTGCCAAAACGCGTTCGAACCCAAAACACGGCCGCGGAACCGAACCCAAAACCAAAACACAAAACCCGAAAAATTTCAGGCGCTCATCTCTAAGGCATACCACTCAAGGATCCTCCGGAGGAATCCCGGTTAGGTGAGGACTCCTCAGTCTTGCCAGTGACATGGCCTGCAGAGCTACTGACATTCCTGACTGAGGAGGAAGTTGACGATAAGGGAGTTGGTGGTGTGGCTTGCAGGAGCTTGGGTGCAACAGGAATTAGGTGTCAGTGGACTGCTTAAGCTATTACCCAAAGTTTCTGAACTTGACAGTGACTTCTAAAGAATGTGACGTATAAGGGAGGATGTTCCTAGGTGGTTAACGTCCTTACCCCTACTTATTACGGATTGACAAAGGCAATACATGGCTTGACACCTGTTGTCCGGATTTGTGGAGAAATAATTCCACACCAAAGAGGTGGCTTTTTTGGTATTTTGCCCAGGCATCACAATGGGCTTATTCATCCCACGGACAACAACTGTCTCCCCCGACGCCTGATTTAAACAAACCACATCACCATCAGAATCCTCAGCGTCAACTTCCTCCTCAGCGCCAGCAACACCCATATCCTCATCCTGGTGTACTTCAACAGTGACATCTTTAATTTGAATATCATAAACTGGACTGTAGGTGCTACTTCCAGCACTTGCAAAGGGTGTGCAAATGGTGGAAGAAGCCACCTCTTCCCGTCCAGTGTTGGGAAGGTCAGGCATCGCAACCGCCGACACACTTGGACTCTCCTTGGGAATTTGTGATACCATTTTAGAACGCACAGTTCTTTGCTGTGCTTTTTCCAGCTTAACTCTTATCATTTATCTAGCAGGAGGATGAGGGCTTCCATCGTCATGTGAAGCTGAACCACTAGTCATGAACATAGGCCAGGGCCTTAGCCGTTCCTTGCCACTCCGTGTCATAAATGGCATATTGGCAAGTTTACGTTTCTCCTCAGACCATTTAAATTTATTTTTTGGGGTCTTTTTACTGAACTTTGGCTTTTTAGATTTTACATGCCCTCTACTATCACACTGGGCATCTGCCTTGGCAGACGACATTGATGGCATTTCTTCATCTATGTCATGACTAGTGGCAGCAGCTTCAGCAATAGGAGGAAGTGGTTCATGATCTTTCCCTATTTTATCCTCCAAATTTTTGTTCTCCATTATTTTTCTGGAGTTATATAACACTGTGTCCCTCATTCCGAGTTGTTCGCTCGCTAGCCGCTTTTCGCAGCAGTGCACACGCTAAGCCTCCGCCCTCTGGGAGTGAATCTTAGCAGAATTGCGAACGAAGTATTCGCAATATTGCGAAAAGATTTTTTTTTGCAGTTTCTGAGTAGCTCGAGACTTACTCTTCCAGTGCGATCAGTTCAGTGCTTGTCGTTCCTGGTTTAACGTCACAAACACACACAGCGTTCGCCCAGACACTCCCCCGTTTTTCCAGCCACTCCCACGTTTTTCCCAGAAACGGCAGCGTTTTTTCACACACTCCCATAAAACGGCCAGTTTCCGCCCAGAAACACCCACTTCCTGTCAATCACACTACGATCAGCAGAACGAAGAAAAAACCTCGTAATGCCGTGAGTAAAATACCAAACTTCTTAGCAAATTTACTTGGCGCAGCCGCAGTGCGAACATTGCGCATGCGCAGTTAGCGGAAAATCGCACCGATGCATTGGAAAATAACGAGCGAACAACTCGGAATGAGGGCCAATATGCGGCACAGGACAGTGTATCGCTACACCACACAGGGCAAACCCTGTAAAAATTATTTGGATTAAATATTAATAATCCCTTCAAATGGAGTAAATAATATACAGCACAGGACAGTACCACTGGATTTATATGGCAGTACCACTGGACTTGATTTATATGGCAGTATCACTGGATTTATACGCCAGTACCACTGGAATTATACGGCAGTACCACTGGAATTATACAGCAGTATCACAGGAATTATACAACAGTATCACTGGAATTATACACCAGTACCACTGGAATTATACAGCAGTACCACTGGAATTATACAACAGTATCACTGGAATTATATGGCAGTACCACTGAACTGGATTTATATGGCAGTATCACTGGATTTATATTAATAACTCCTTCAAATGGAGCAAATAATATACAGCACAGGACAGTACCACTGGATTTATACGGCAGTACCACTGGACTTGATTTATATGGCAGTATCACTGGATTTATATGGCAGTACCACTGGAATTATACGACAGTACTACTGGAATTACAGTATACGGCAGTATCACAGGAATTATACAACAGTACCACTGAAATTATACAGCACTACCACTGGAATTATATGGCAGTATCACTGGAATTATACTGCAGTCGCACTGGACTTATACGGGAGTACCACTGGACTGGATTTATATGGCAGTATCACTGGAATTATACAGCAGTATCACTGAAATTATACGGTAGTACCACTGGAATTATACAGCAGTATCACTGGAATATTATGGCAGAACCACTGGACTGGATTTATACGCTAGTACCACTGGAATTAGTACCACTGGATTGGATTTATATGGCAGTATCACTAGAATTATATGTCAGTATCACTGGAATTATATGGCAGTATCACTGGAATTATACGGCAGTACCACTGGAATTATACGCCAGTACCACTGGAATTATACGGCAGTATCACTGGATTTTTACGGCAGTAACACTGGAATTATATGGCAGTATCACTGGAATTATACGGCAGTATCACTGGAATTATACGGCAGTACCACTGGATTTACACGCCAATACCACTGGAATTGTACAGCAGCATCAGTGGATTTATACGGCAGTATCACTGGAATTGTACAGCAGTGTATAATCACTGGAATTTTATGGCAGTACCACTGAACATATACGGCAGTGTCACTGGATTTATATGGCCGTATCGCTGGACATATACGGCAGTACCACTGGATTTATACGGCAGTATCAATGGACTGGATTTATACGGCAGTACCACTGAACATATACGGCAGTATCACTGGACATATACGGCAGTATCACTGAACTGGATTTATACGCCAGTACCTCTGGATTTATATGGCAGTACCAATGGACATATACGCCAGTTTCTCTGGAATTTATATGACAGTACCACTGGACATATACGGAAGTATCACTGGACTTATATGGCAGTATCACTGGATTCCCCTTCTAAAGCTGTGTTCGGGAGCTTTGTTCTAGGACAGGCTATACGCATTTACAGCATCAGTCACGCTCGGCAAAACTTGTTTTGCATGAAATTGTACAAATAAAAACTAACTTGAGAAAATGTGTATCTATGGGCTAGTACATCTATTTAACATTGGCTTCTTATATTGAAGACAGCAGAGGGCAGCAGAGTTGCACAAGTTGTTGGTTCTTGACTCCTAATGATCATACATTACCTGAACATTCACAGAGGTCTTGTAGCAAACTAAAAAAGAACAATAGCAAATATCTCATTCAGGAATAGAAAAACAATACAAATCATCTCAAGACAAGACAACTAGTGAATAGAGAAAAGATTACAGGAAAATCATCTGCCTTAACATAAAAGAAGAAATCAGTGATACATTTTTTTTTTTTAGTAGAGTGCTGTTTGTAGATACCAGAGATTGTCATGCACATTTACAGCTTCACAAACCGCTTCACACAACATAAAGGTATTCCAAAGTATGTCTCAACTGATTGCATCATATAGCACAGTATAGCAGATAGATACTTATTCCCATTCCAGCCTACAAGATTATGGGGGACATGTACTGTACTAAGCAGGGATAAAGGTGGAGAAGTGAGCCAGTGGACAAAGTTGCCCATGACAACCAATCAGCTGCTCTGTACACTTTTATAGTATGCAAATTATAAATGTTACATCAATGCTGATTGGTTGCCATGGGCAACTTCTCCACTGGCTCACTTTTCCACTTTTATCACTGCATAGTACATGTCCCCCTTTGTCCGTTGCGCTTTCTACCTCTGGATTCTCTACCTTTCCCTATCAGACTCTCCACCTCAAGACCCATTTCTTCATCAAACTCAGCTATCTCTCGTCCTAAACACTCTTACTTCTACCCCATCTGTGTCACCCCTGTCTGTCTGCACCTCCCCTTTAGAATGTAAGCTCTCACGAAATGGGCCCTCTCTCCTCATGTGCTTTTCCCTCTTTTTCGACTATATTGTACTCCATACTCCCTACAACAGCACCTAACCCTCTGCCACCATGAGGTATATTATAGTGTCCTCTCCCCTGATGCAGCAATGTTTATATATACCATATGCCTGTCCTTCATTGTCTTGCACTGTAAGTCGCTGGTTTCCTGTTTGGCTTAATCATTTATACAGTATACTATGTTGGACACTGTAGAACCCTTGTGTCTCCATATAAACAAATTAATATATATATATATATATATATATATTGTGGTGAGAGGTGTGGGCTCTCACCTGATTTGTTCAAATTTTGGTGGAATCAGCTCTCTTAACTCAAAGTGAGAAAAGAGAAATCTGGGTTTTCTAACTCATCCAGAGACAACAGAAAGTCAGGTGCAGGACAGGAGAGGGGTTTAAAACTTCCAAACACCCACAGTGCATTGCGCTGATGCCTATTAGGGGCCAGCGAGCAGGGATCAGTTTGCAGTGCCAGGGACTATGGACATTGGCCGTGCCAGAGAGCATGGCATGTGTGTGGCTGCAAGCCACTACAGAGGACTGATGATGGAGCACAAAAAGTGCTAGGACTTTTTATGTGTGCATTTTATTTTTCTGTTTGTACCTGTATGACCAGGCCCAAGCCTGAATATACTCTGCGCAGTGTCAGCCGCCAGTAAAAATGCTGTGTTGTAACCAGAATACCTGTCTGTGAGTCCTTATTTCAAGTTCCCGTGTTGCATATATATATATATATATACATACACAGGGTGAAACTCCCAGAGAAAATGGAGACGCCTGCCTCCGGGCTCCAAGCCCTGAAGGGGCACCTATATGACAACAGTACCGTGTGGTTCACAGCGGGAACCAAGTGTGACTACTGCTCTTCCAATGGAGCTCTGTGGTGCACCGTCTGCTGCTGAGTTAACTTGCTCTGTCCCAGTGGCCCTGCTAATATCTGCAATAGAGGACCTTGCCTGGTGCCACTTAGCCTGCGCAGCAGCAAGTGAAAGTACATCTGCCATTGCTGCTGACCTGTAACATGGAACCCACCGGTGAACGCTGATTCTGCATTCTGCAAAGGGCTGAATCATGTAAATCTGACCCAACGGCCATTGTCACACAGTGTAGCTGAAGTCCTGCTAGTTCACTGCATGCTGAGAACGCTATCTATATATAATTATGTAAGTCGTGTGTGTTAATATACACACACACACTAAGTAACACACCATATTTGTTTTCCCTTTTTTTGGGAGGGGGGCACCAAATTCCAACTTGCCTCCGGGCAACTGGGATGAACTTACACTCCTTTATATAGGCATAGCTATTATAGTTGCACCCATATTATTATACTTAGCCACCCGGTGTCTCGCAGCAGCGGCCGACACTGTAGATATAAATCACTGTGAAAATGGCTGCCACGCCCATTTTCCAGGTGATTTACGCATGGGCAATAGAGATGTTCCTTGGAACACTGGCACCATATTTTCAGAGACCTACACAGTAGACTCTGGCATAATGCCAGAGTTTACTCGCCGCCATTGAGGAGGAGTCCAGCACGGGGTGTGCATGCTCTCCTCTCTTAAAATGCCCCTGTAGATAGATAGATAGATAGATAGATAGATAGATAGACTGTATATTTTTCTGTGTGGTTGAGGGTGTCAATACAGTGTTAGATAGCTTAGCCTTGGCTGAATAGAGTAGGAATGTCTGTCTGCTTTCTCTCAAGTTGACAAACAAAACATTATGATGACATCTATTAACCAGACACTTGATAGAACAATTTACTTGATTAAACCATGAACCAGAATTCTCTAGAGTGGCTCCCAGCATACAGTGTCTTCAGGCAATCATAATACTCTCTGACCCTTTGGTAAGAGGGTGGTGCTGGGTGGATAAGACAATCCTTGTCATCATTTTAAATATGATCCCTGCTCTGGCAGTAGTTGTACTTGTATATTTTTTATTTTCCTAATCCAATGGCTCTGCATCTGCGACTTCTCAACCTGTGTTTGTGTTTTATCGCATAGTGCACTCTCATAGTGTACATTGGGGGTAATTCCAAGTTGATCGCAGCAGGAAATTTTTTATCAGTTGGGCAAAACCATGTGCACTGCAGGTGTGGCAGATATAACATTTGCAGAGAGAGTTAGATTTGGGTGGGTTATTTTGTTTCTGTGCAGGGTAAATACTGGCTGCTTTATTTTTACACTGCAAATTAGATTGCAGATTGAACACACCACACCCAAATCTAACTCTCTCTGCACATGTTATATCTGCCTCCCCCAGTGCACATGGTTTTGCCCAATTGCTAACAGAATTCCTGCTGCGATCAACTTGGAATTACCCCCATAGTTCTTATATACGTTTAAACTTTATATACAGTAAGAACAAGATCTCCATTTGTACAGTATTAGTAATGGGATGGGAACAGGTGCCCAGGGGCTGGGATCTCAGCATACCGACGCTGAGATACCGGCCGCCAGATTGCCAACAAAGACCCTTGTAGGCTTGCTGCACACGCCACGATGCGGGCAGGCTCAGTGGCTGCACTTGCCACAGGTCCTATTCTCACTGTCGTGGATACCCATGAGTGGTATTAGTCCTGGTCCTCCTGCCGGAATTCTGGCATGGTATGCTGACTGATGGAATTCCGACCTTCGGGATCATAACTACATCCCTAGTAATGACTATTAGAGTGGCCAGGTGAAGCATTACATTGATTTATTAGTATGTAGTGATTAATTAGAAAATGAGTCTGCACCTATGGCTGTGCAAGATGGAAACATTGGGTGCTTTTGTTTGTAAAAAGATGTCCAAAGTTATACAGCTTCGATTGATGGTCCTTAGCTGTTTAATAATGGAGAATTCCTTTTTAAAGACAGTTTTACAATATTATATGTTACCATTTCCACAGATTTTAAATAAAAACAAGCATTTATAAGAACTGAAGGCTGCTGGGCTCTCACGCCTGTCTTGGACTGAAATTTATATCAAAGACATTTGTCTCACTCTCTACAGATCTGCTTTTAAATATACTCAGGCTCCTGTGAAATCTGCTGTCATCTAGTGGTGGTTTCCAGTATTAGGACTACTGTATTAATAACAATTCACAAAGTATAATTATAGCTATTCATTTGTGGTGCCAACTGATGCATCAGATGTAGGGAGGGATAAGTGCAGTCCTGTCCCGGAACAAAGAGGGTGAAATACATCCTCTTATTAACTTACGCAAAAAGTTAAATGTACGTGAGAGAAACTATGCCATTGTTGAGAAAGAAGCATTAGCAATAAAGTGGGCATTAAAACTGTCAGGTACTACTTTCTGGGAAGAAGATTCAGGTTGATCACTGATCATGCCATGTTAAAATGGATGTCTAAAAATAAAGAGAGCAATGGGAGAATAACAAGATGTTTGTTGGCATTGCAAAACTTTACATTTTCTATAAAGCACAGGTCAGAAAGCCAACTGATCAATGCAGATGCTTTGTCTTTTGTGTTTTGTTTGGGGGCTGTAGTTGTTCAGCCCCTCGGGTTGAAACAAAAGGAGGGGGGATGGGTATGTGATAAAAGCACTGATAAAGTGATAAATGGGAGATATATTTGTTCCAGGTTTTTGAACTATGTGATTTAAACCCCCAGGAAATGTCTGATCCTGCTAAAAAGACAAGTAGAGTTTGGACTATTAGTAATAGCTGGATAATGGGTCCTGGGGATATGGGTATGAGACAGAAGGAAGGACTCCACCCATAAAGACCGCTTCTGGATTTTAGGCCTTCAGCCTGAGAGCTGGCTACTTAGTGCCTGCACCTGTAAGAGGCTCATATAAGCTGTATCAGGGCTTGGCTCAGGGTCTCACTACCTGGGGAAACAGACAGCAGGCCTGTTATGAGACACTGTGATTTACTGACTGTAAGTACTGTGCATATGTCTCCTCCTCGGCACACTCCAAAACGCTGGCCTCTCTAGCACTGTCCTTGACTGGTTTTCTTCTTACCTCACTAACTGCTCCTTCTCTGTGTCTGCCTCAAGCACCACCTCACACCCTTCCATCCTTCCTGTTGGTGTCCCTCAGGGTTCTGTCCTTGGACCCCTTCTGTTCTCCCTGTATACCTCTTCCCTGGGTGTGCTCATTAACTAATTTGGCCTTCAATACCACCTCTATGCTGATGACACACAACTCTACCTCTCATCTCCTGATCTGTCCCCCTCTGTCCTCTCTCAGGTTTCCAGTTGCCTCTCTGCAATCTCCTCCTGGATGTCTGAACGCTCTCTAAAGCTCAACATGGACAAAACGGAACTCATCATCTTCCCCCCATCCAGAGCAACACCCCCGACCAATATCTCCATCATTGTTGACAACACCACCATCTCCCCCGTTCCCCAACTTCGCTGCCTGGGCGTCACTCTTGACTCCTCCCTCTCCTTTGCACCCCACATCCAAGCTCTGGCACAATCCTGTCGTTTCCAGCTACGCAACATTGCTCGTATCAGGCCATATCTCTCCCAGAGTGCAACTAAACTCATCATCCACTGACTGGTCATCTCACGACTTGACTACTGCAATGTCCTCCTCACTGGCCTCGCTTGCTCCCATCTTGCTCCCCTCCAATCTGTCCTGAACTCCGCAGCTAGGCTTATCTTCCTCTCCCGCCGCACCACATCTGCCACTCCCCTTCAACAAAATCTACACTGGCTCCCATTCCCCTACAGAATCCTCTTCAAACTCCTCACCCTCACATACAAGGCCATCTCTAATTCCACTGCTCCCTACATCTCCAACCTCCTTTCCCTTCATACTCCCTCCCGCCCCCTACGGTCGACTAATGACCGTCGCCTCTCCACCGCCCTGGTCATTGCTTCCCATGCACGAGTTCAGGATTTTGCCCGTGCTGCACCCCTTCAGTGGAACGCACTCCCCCGCTCCATTAGACTCTCCCCAACCTTGCAAAGCTTCAAACGGGCACTAAAAACCCACCTATTCATCAAAGCATACCCTCCCGATGCATAACCCAGTGCTTAAGCCGCGCCTCCACCCCCCTGCCTCATGCCGTGAACATCTCAGCTTTGCTTGCATACTGCCATCAGGCTACCTCCCACTTGCCTGCACCTCTTGTCATCTGTCTGTCGCCCCTCCCCAATAGATTGCTAGCTCTTCAGAGCAGGGCCTTCTTTCCTCTTGTTATCTAAGCCCTCGTCTCAACACATTTCACTCACAGCTATCCCCTACTCAACGACCATCTTTATCCTGCTAGTAAAGGCTCATCTCCATCTATGGCCACCAGCCTCTAGTAGTACGATGATCACTCCCTCAATACTTACATCTTAGCTGTATTATGTCTTGAGAATGTGTGGTGCTCTGTTACCTTTACTCTATTTCTGTTATTTATTTACTGTAATGCAATGTTTTGTCCCCTGTACTGTCCTTTGTACGGCGCTGCGAAACACATGTGGCGCCTTATAAATAAAATGTAATAATAATAATAATAATATGTCTGTGTTTGTGGCAGGGGCATTAGGTCTTACCACTCTGAGATAGGGAATCTATTATGTTTAGTTATTGCTCAGATGTACTAGGATTTATGTTTAGGTTTTATATTGCACAATAAACCTAGCCAAGGCTAGATTGCACAAAAACACTGGATTGGTGTGCTGTGTTCCTGGCTGCTGTGTTTGGAGGTGCATCTACCCCAAGAGCGGGCACCCCTACCCTGATCTCCTCAAAGTGCTCCATAGTCTTTTTTAGGTACAGTATAAGGTCCAGGTCAATTAAAGCTGGGTGCACACCTAAGCAATGGCCAATCATCCCGATTATCAGGCCATATTCCCATCGGCCTGGACCACATATGAAGGATGGAATGACATATTGTTCCGTTCTTCATTTGCACTGCATCAGGTCGCTAGCAATATATTTTTTTGGCCCTACAGCAAAGTTGACAGAATATATTGCTAGTTACCCGTGGGAGCACGCAAATCATGGGTACACACAGGGCCGGCAATGGGGGGGTCAAAGAGGACACCTGCACCAGGCACCAAGGATCAGAAGGGCCCCAAGTTTATGCTGCTTAGTGCCCAGCAGGGATGTAAACCAACTTGTTCAAATAGTGCAGCGAGCTGTAGGCGGTGTGGGCGTAACCTCAAAGTGACAGGAGCCTCTCACACTCAGTGACTATGCGGCACGCGTGTCCAAGTCCGGCACTGTTGCAGGCAGTTATGGGACATGGCAGCAGCTCCGCTGGCCAGGATTCCTGTGCCCTGCGCCGGCCTCTTCTGGTGGAGTGTGAGGGCCGCATGGTTCCTGCTGTGCTGTGTTCAGGTCTGGATACTGGGAGGTCTCTCCCTGGGGAAAGCGTGGATTGGTGAGGGGATACAAGGCTTTGGCATGGGGTGGGGGAGCTGGGAATGCAGCATGGAGTCATTGGGGAGAGATATACAGTGGGGTATGTGGGAGGAAGGAGAGGGAGACACAGACTGTGGTGTATATGGGGACAGTTTCTAATATAAAGCAGCAAATTCCGTTGTGCTTTAATATATATAAAATAATCTGAGGGGGCCCCACAGCTATCACTGTATGGGGCCCCAAGATTTCTGTTGCCGGCCCTGGGTGCACACATAGTGATGAAGACAATTTGTCATGCCAACATGCAGAGCCGGCCCTAACCAATATGATTCCCTAGGCAAGGTTTTGGCTGGTGCCCCCTAGCACCACCGCTAGTTCAGCCTATGACCCTGCAACCCTTTCCCAGCACCATCACCTGTCACCCATAGAAGTCCTTATTTTGGTGTTCCTACTACCTATATTTTAAATAGGAACAGTGCGCCCAAAAAGGGGTGTGTTTTTGCTGGCAAGGGGCATGGCCACGCAATAGTACCCCCAATTGAAATTACGCTACACAGTACTGCAACTTTATTATCACACTGAATTGCTCCTTATTTACATTACACCACACCATATTGCTCTTTATTCACATTAGACCACAGAATAGTGCCCTTTCTATACGTAACACCACACAGTAGAGCACCGTATACACATAATGCCACACATTAGTATACCTTTATACATATAAAACCACACTGTAATGCCCCTTACACATATAACACACATTATTAATGTCCTTATAAACATAATGCACCTTACACATTATGCCAACCTTTATTAATGCCCTTATACACATAATGTCCCTTACACATATGCCGCAATTATTAGTGCCCTTACACACATAATGACACATATAATGTCCCTTACACATATACTGCACATCATTAATGTCCTTATACACATAATGACACACATAGTGCTCCTTACACATATGCCGCACATTATTAATGCCCTTATACACATGACACACATAGTAACCCTTAAACATATACCGCACATTATTAATACATTAATAGACATGACACGCATAATGCCCCTTACACATATGCCGAATACTATTGCACAACCAACCCACTCACACACAGCACTCACACGGCTGTTTACACTGTGACCTCTGCCTCTGCTTGGATACAGATGTTTCCTCATAAATCTTGCCTCAATATACCATGCAGCAGGAGATGCCTGGCGTGGGTCAGCTGGCAGCTCTGCTAACGTTGAGCACCTTTTTTGATGAAAATGCATCTTATTTGCATTGTTATGTGCCTAGGATACACAAGCAGCTTCTTCTGTTTAAAAAGATATGCGGCATACCTATATTCTGTGTGCAATTGTGGCTGTATATGCATACGAAATCCTACACACAGAATATAGGCATGCCACATATCATTTTAATCAACAGAAGCTGCTGGTGCCCCTAGGCATAGCAAATGCCCTAGGCAATTGCCTAGTTTGCCTATGCCTAGGGCCGGCTCTGCCAACATGGCAAATTGTTTGTACCAGGCCTTAGAGATGTGTGGTTTTTGTAACTATGCTGTAGATTTATTAACACTTCTAAAAAGGAACGTGGAGTAGTTTCACATTGTAATCACTCAGATTCTAGCTATCGTTTGCTGGAATGTCCGATATTAGTGATAGCTGGAAGCTGATTGGTTGCAATAGGCAAAATTTTTCCTTTTACGTCTGCAAAATGCTTCAATTCCAGCAGCACAAAACAACTGACTTTTATAAGGACATATATATTATCCAGAATTGGAATTGCTTCACTGGATGTCAGTTATTGCTCTGCGGAACTAATTTTTACAAAGGCAGTAGTGCCATGTAATATTGTGATGTATATTTGATATTGGACACATTGATCACAAAATTTCTTTGTAAATAATATTTGCAGTTTTTCCTTCATGGATTGACACAAAAAATACCTGGGGCTACTAACTCGTAAGCAAGCCACGTAAAGCTGCCCATAGGAGGAGCAGCTGGTCCTGAGTCTATGCCTGCAGTCCTGAGCGTTTGCCCCTGCGACTTGTTGATCGTCACAATGAAGAAGTAACTGCAGGTACTTGAATTGAAAAGGAAAATTGCTGGGGATAAGTGGTATAAACACAGTCTTACCTGTGCCACATCCTGTTAGAATCTCTGCCTCAATGAGTTTCCTCTGTAGAGCAGTCACTTTAAGTCGGGTTCCATTGCATAACTTGGACGGAGTCAAGGTCCGCAGAATCATGATCGGAACACCAACTTTCAGTGCGCCGAGTGTAAAATCAAGGGTCTGGTTTTTCCTTTATTGTTCCTCTCCCTGATGCCAACTGGAGATCGTACATACCTCAGTTTCTGTCAAGGCACTAAACTATACAATAGTGAAACGCAATCCAAATTCATCTATTCGTTTTTGCGTGATGCCGGAATGAACAGGCAGACAAAAATTCCAATTTTTTTTTTTTTTTTGTCCCCATAGTATAGAAATAATCCCTAGAAGTATATTTCTGGAAAAAAAAAATTGCTATGTACAGACACAACCCTTACAGTTTTTCTATAAGTATAGATACCTATTCTTATTTGGAGGAAGTTGCAGGCCATAAGCTGAGAGTCATGTAGTGTAAGGAGCAGGGTCTCCCAACGGCAGAGAGTAATGATATGAACCTCTGCTGTGGGAAAATTTGAGTTTCTTCTCTAAGTATCAAACATGATTTATTCTTTATTCAAGCACATTACTTTATGTTTTCTCCTTACCATTAAGAACAAGTTTTCTTTTTTGGTAGATTAAGAGATGTAGTCAAGCAACCATTGTAATCTTAATAGTTATTGAAGTATTAGGGTAAGCATGGTGAAAATAGAAATAGTGCAGTCTTGTCCAATTACCTTCACTACCTTCATATATAGCATATGTACTATGTTTCTGCAGGCTTTTATGACTGGAAAACAACCATTGACACCACCAACTGTGGAGAGTAGCTCCTGAATTGTCGGGTCACCAGGCATCAGATCAAGTGTTGTATGTACGTAGAATGATAAGAAAGAAACCGACTCTACATCTGCACTTCATAATGTTACTCTCAATCATTCCACCAGCTATAGAGACTGTAGAATAACTGCACTCTGTGGGGTATATTTACTAACATTCGTAATTCTCCCGATTTGGTGGGAGAATAATCACGAATGACATCGAAAGTGTAAAACTGCAACTTTTTGAATTTATTACGACTAATTTACTAAGCTGCCGTATTCTGCATTTTCGGGTTTTCCGATGTCGATGTCATTCGTTTTTTTAGGCAGTGTTTTACGTGAGTGACTTGTAAAACACTGCCGACTTTAATACAATGAATCTCGGCCGGATCTGAGAGATCTGTGCTGGGCTTCATTGTGCACTTTGTTTAAAAAAAAAAAAAAGTTTAAATGTTAAAAAAAAATTGCGTGGGGTCCCCCCTCCTAAGGCAAACCAGCCTCGGGCTCTTTGAGCCGATCCTGGTTGCAGAAATATGGGAAAAAAATGGACAGGGGTTCCCCCATATTTAAGCAACCAGCATCGGGCTCTGCGCCTGGTCCTGGTTCCAAAAATACGGGGGACAAAAAGCGTAGGGGTCCCCCGTATTTTTAAAACCAGCACCGGGCTCCACTAGCTGGACAGATAATGCCACAGTCGGGGGTCACTTTTATACCGTGCCCTGCGGACGTGGCATCAAATATCCAACTAGTCACCCCTGGCCGGGGTACCCTGGGGGAGTGGGGACCCCTTCAATCAAGGGGTCCCCCCCCAGCCACCCAAGGGCCAGGGGTGAAGCCCGAGGCTGTCCCCCCCATCCAATGGGCTGCGGATGGGGGGCTGATAGCCTTTGTTGATAGTTATGAATATTGTTTTTAGTAGCAGTACTACAAGTCCCAGCAAGCCTCCCCCGCAAGCTGGTACTTGGAGAACCACAAGTACCAACATGCGGCGGAAAAACGGGCCCGCTGGTACCTGTAGTACTACTACTAAAAAAATACCCAAAAAAAGACAATACACACACACCTTGAAAGTAAAGTTTTATTACATCCATCCACACAAACATACATACATACTTACCTTATGTTCACACGAGGGTCGGTCCTCTTCTCCAGTAGAATCCATGGGGTACCTGTTGAATAAATTATACTCACCAGATCCAGGGTACCAGGCTCCTCGGATAATCCTTTTGTAATCCACGTACTTGATTAAAAAAATAAAACGGATACCCGAGCCACGCACTGAAAGGGGACCCATGTTTTCACATGGGTCCCCTTTCCCCGAATGCCAGAAACCCACTCTGACTGATGTCTAAGTGGGTTTCTTCAGCCAATCAGGGAGCGCCACGTTGTAGCACCCTCCTGATCGGCTGTGTGCTCCTGTACTGTCTGACAGGCGGCACACGGCAGTGTTACAATGTAGCGCCTATGCGCTCCATTGTAACCAATGGTGGGAACTTTCTGCTCAGCGGTTGACCGAAAGTGACCTCACCGCTGACCACAAAGTTCCCACCATTGGAGAAGAGGACCGACCCTCGTGTGAACATAAGGTAAGTATGTATGTATGTTTGTGTGGATGGATGTAATAAAACTTTACTTTCAAGGTGTGTGTGTATTGTCTTTTTTTGGGTATTTTTTTAGTAGTAGTACTACAGGTACCAGCGGGCCCGTTTTTCCGCCGCATGTTGGTACTTGTGGTTCTCCAAGTACCAGCTTGCGGGGGAGGCTTGCTGGGCCTTGTAATACTGCTACTAAAAACAATATCTTACACTTTTACAAAAAGGCTATCAGCCCCCCATCCGCAGCCCATTGGATGGGGGGGACAGCCTCGGGCTTCACCCCTGGCCCTTGGGTGGCTGGGGGGGGACACCCCTTGATTGAAGGGGTCCCCACTCCCCCAGGGTACCCCGGCCAGGGGTGACTAGTTGGATATTTGATGCCACGGCCGCAGGGCACTGTATAAAAGTGACCCCCGGCTGTGGCATTATCTGTCCAGCTAGTGGAGCTCGGTGCTGGTTTTAAAAATACGGTGGACCCCTACGCTTTTTGTCCCCCGTATTTTTGGAACCAGGACCAGGTGCAGAGCCCGATGCTGGTTGCTTAAATATGGGGAAACCCATGTCATTTTTTCCCCCATATTTCTGCAACCAGGATCGGCTCAAAGAGCCCGAGGCTGGTTATGCTTAGGAGGGGGGACCCCACGCAATTTTTTTTCAACAAATTAACACTTTCCCACCCCTTCCCACTGATATACATGCACGGATCTCATGGATCCGTGCATGCCTATCCAATCACGGCTCAAAAAAGCAGGTCTGTTTTTTTTTAGCACTTTTTTACGAGTTTTATTTTTTCACGGCAGTGTTTTTTTTTTTTTTGCTTTGCACTTCTTAGTAAATGACCAAGATTCATACTTAAACAGCCACGTTTTGACCGATGGTGTATTCATTCGTATTTTTTTTGTTGGACTTGCAAAAAAATACGAATGGCCTCATCACTGCCGTGATTTCTGCTTAGTAAATTACCGAGATGACACTTTGAAGAAAAAACGGCATCTCGGACAAAATCGGGACCTTAGTAAATATACCCCTGTATTTCAAAAGCATCAGCCTATTGGTGCATCACCTCACTTGTTAAGGGAAACTGTAAAATATAAAAAAATATAAAAAAACAAGGAAGATGGTAAAATGTGATTGGACAGACTCAGTGCTATTGAGTGCTTGTTTCTGTTGACTGCTCCTGTTAATAAGGGGAAGCCCATGGATTAATAGACCAACACAGCTGCAATTTCTAATTGGGGGTCCGATCAGACTAAGGCTATACTTTGAGGAAACTTGTAATGTGTCCAAGTGCAAACACAAAATTGTATTTTGCTGGACAAGACACTTAAATGAGAGATGTTAGCAGGGGTTATAGAGAAATTTAGTCCGGACAGAAGCGCTTGCTGTTCATGCGTCCTTTGAGTTGATGGATTTTGGACCTCAATCTACATTTTATTAAAGGCTTCATTTGCCCAGGTGTCCTTTATATGGTACTAGCTGTTCTACCTGTTCTTTGCACTGGAGTTTCTTATTTTCATGGTTGTACATATAAATGAGTGTTAATAATTTGGTAAATCTATAGAGATGTAAATTTAAGACGTGTTAATGTAAGTAAATATTAATCCATGGTTCTTGGCATTACCCGGGGAGCACCCGTAGCAGATTTGGTAAAAAGTGACAGGAGTATTTTTGTGGTTTATTACATTCTACCCACTGGAGGTGTCATCCAAATTTTGATCCCATTGTCCTTTTGGCCGCTATCGTTCATGCAACGCAAGCCACGCATTGGTAATGATGTCATTATGTCAACCCCTTTTTCATCTCATTAGGGAAGGTTTATTAAAATTCTAATTACATAGTTTTCCTATTTCCCACCTGATAAATACCTATGTTAAATTAGTGATGAGTCATTAAGTCAGCGAGTGAGTGAGGGTTTATATATAGATAGATAGATAGATAGATAGATAGATAGATAGATAGATAGATAGATAGATAGATGGTATAACAACCTGATAGTGACATGAAGAACAGTAATACATATATAAGACAGCCTTACATCTTCTTCTTGCTGTCATGATTTAGTTAAGGCACATATGGTGCTGTAAGAGAGTTTTAATCAAACACTGAACTTAAATAATGTGGTGGTCTTATGGTGGTGACATGAAGGACTTTGTAGTGACCTTCACATTCTGTCCATCATGTGCACTACCACTTGGACCCACAAACCAACAGTAGAAGTAGCGGAGTCACTTTAGGAGGACGGTTTGAAACGTGGAATGAGGATGTGCAGCGATGTATGTGCTAGACATGTGCATTTGTTCCTAATGAATGTGCCGCAGGGCCGCGCTTTATCCGGTACTTAAATACAGTATGTACAGTCAGTATAAATAAACGGATGAATGATGCTGATTATATATATCCACAGCACTTGGCTCCTTTCTCTTCCACAAGCATGAAGCACACATAATGATTTCCTTGTACAACACCGTGCAATGTGTTGGCTCTTTATGAATAGATGATTATTATGATGATGAGGATAATAATAATCATAATAAGAGCCATGTGGACCCTTTGTACCTTACTTGCCGTTCTCCAGGCAGCGTCAAAGAGAAGTCATGTGGCCATAAATCGTGCAGCAATTGTTTCCATAGTGTTCACCTGAATAGGACCACGTTACTGCTGTTCCATTTGTCCTTCTTGTATTGGCCTAGATAAAGACAGCTGCTGTTCTGCTACAGTATATGGTGCTGCTATCT
This sequence comes from Pseudophryne corroboree, assembly GCF_028390025.1. Taxonomy (NCBI): domain Eukaryota; kingdom Metazoa; phylum Chordata; class Amphibia; order Anura; family Myobatrachidae; genus Pseudophryne; species Pseudophryne corroboree. The sequence continues at coordinate 787,697,143 of NC_086447.1, forward strand.
ACATTCAGGAGCTAAGGGAGCTGCAACTCTCTTTTCCAGGTGTAAAATATGAGACCATCAAGGGGTATAATATAGTAAAGTAGAAGCTTTGCCTTCTGGAACCAGCTAGCAGAGGCAATAATGAATGCAGGTCTACTGTATCCTTATGTTACCAATTGTCAGAAGGTACACTTTTTATTGTTTCAGCTTGTTTAGATGAGGACAGACCACTGTCATACCTGGGACAGTCCCACTTTCTGGGGAGGTAAGTGTAGCATCCCTCAAAGAAAATGGAATGGTTGATGAGTGTGTGTTTGCGTGTGTGCATGCGTGGGGGGGGGAGGGGGGATGGGGGGGGGATTATTGAGTTTTGAAAGAAAGCACGTAAAGATCACCTTTTTTCCAGAACTCACTATGCCTCAAGTTGTAACTGATGACAAATGTAGTTGAACAACACTTACTAAAGTGGGTACATTAATAAGAGCATGTATGTATGTATGCATGTATGTACTGTACAGATATGTCCTCATACAACTTTGCCTGCTATGTACTTGCATCACATAGTATGGCGCAGTGCGGTAACATGCATACAGTCGCAATGCAGTTGAAGACAGCGGGAAGAGGACAGGGAAGGGGCTCGGGCAGAGGACAGGGAAGCAGGAATATAGTGGCTCGGGCATCGGGTTGACAAGCTCCCGCTACAATTTGTTTCATGTCAGTTTTCACAGCGGAATCCGCAGGTGCGTGCATATGCACGTACCTGCCATTAGTAGCAGACAAAAGAATTGTGGCGGTGCGCGCTCCTGCGATGCCATGCTATACTGCTCTTTTGAGCAAAGGCGTGTGAGCAGAGAACACATGTATATATCTAAGTATCCATACACAGTGTGGACTGGGGCATGTGTGGTCCACCTGGAGGAAGGCAGTGGTATAGGCTAGTGATGTGCACCGGACATTTTTCGGGTTTTGTGTTTTGGTTTTGGATTCGGTTCCGCGGCCGTGTTTTGGATTCGGACGCGTTTTGGCAAAACCTCCCTGAAATTTTTTTGTCGGATTCGGGTGTGTTTTGGATTCGGGTGGTTTTTTTAAAAAAAACCTCAAAAACAGCTTAAATCATAGAATTTGGGGGTCATTTTGATCCCATAGTATTATTAACCTCAATAACCATAATTTCCACTCATTTTCAATCTATTCTGAACACCTCACACCTTACAATATTATTTTTAGTCCTAAAATTTGCACCGAGGTCGCTGGATTGCTAAGCTAAGCGACCCAAGTGGCCGACACAAACACCTGGCCCATCTAGGAGTGGCACTGCAGTGTCAGGCAGGATGGCCCTTCCAAAAAATAGTCCCCAAACAGCACATGATGCAAAGAAAAAAAGAGGCGCACCAAGGTCGCTGTGTGACTAAGCTAAGCGACACAAGTGGCCGACACAAACACCTGGCCCATCTAGGAGTGGCACTGCAGTGTCAGGCAGGATGGCACTTAAAAAAAATAGTCTCCAAACAGCACATGATGCAAAGAAAAAAAGAGGCGCACCAAGGTCGCTGTGTGACTAAGCTAAGCGACCCAAGTGGCCGACACAAACACCTGGCCCATCTAGGCAGACGACTTGGCAGACGACGTTGATGGCATTTCATCATCTCGGCCATGACTAGTGGCAGCAGCTTCAGCACGAGGTGGAAGTAGATCTTGATCTTTCCCTATTTTAACCTCCACATTTTTGTTCTCCATTTTTTAATGTGTGGAATTATATGCCAGTATCAATAGCAATGGCCTACTACTATATATACTGCGCACAACTGAAATGCACCACAGGTATGGATGGATAGTATACTTGACGACACAGAGGTAGGTAGAGCAGTGGCCTACTGTACCGTACTGCTATATATTATATACTGGTGGTCAGCAAACTGTGCAAAACTGAAATGCACCACAGGTATGGATGGATAGTATACTTGACGACACAGAGGTAGGTACAGCATACCTCCCAACTTTGATCTCAGCGGTGGAGGGACGGCAACGTGCGCCGAAGGCGCGCGCCCGTTTTAGGGGCATGGCCTAATAACAGGGGGCGTGGCTTCACAGCAAGTGCTGCGATCGCAGGCCACGCCCCCGTTTTAGTCATTATGGGGGCATGAACAGCGCTGTGAGAGCTGCTGGTCATGCCCCCTGTCCCTCTCTGCCGTGAATAGACGCTGTGCGCATGCGCACAGCATCTATTCACCGCTGCTCTCCATAGAGCAGCAAGTGACAGGGAGGGATCTCCCAACTGCCCCACCCACCCGCGGGACACTGCGACCCGTGGGTGGGACAGTAGAGATGTGCACTTGAAATTTTTCGGGTTTTGTGTTTTGGTTTTGGGTTCGGTTCCGCGGCCGTGTTTTGGGTTCGACCGCGTTTTGGCAAAACCTCACCGAATTTTTTTTGTCGGATTCGGGTGTGTTTTGGATTCGGGTGTTTTTTTACAAAAAACACTAAAAAACAGCTTAAATCATAGAATTTGGGGGTCATTTTGATCCCAAAGTATTATTAACCTCAAAAACCATAATTTCCACTCATTTTCAGTCTATTCTGAATACCTCATACCTCACAATATTATTTTTAGTCCTAAAATTTGCACCGAGGTCGCTGGATGACTAAGCTAAGCGACCCTAGTGGCCGACACAAACACCTGGCCCATCTAGGAGTGTCACTGCAGTGTCACGCAGGATGTCCCTTCCAAAAAACACTCCCCAAACAGCACATGACGCAAAGAAGAAAAAAAGAGGCGCAATGAGGTAGCTGTGTGAGTAAGCTAAGCGACCCTAGTGGCCGACACAAACACCTGGCCCATCTAGGAGTGGCACTGCAGTGTCACGCAGGATGTCCCTTCCAAAAAACCCTCCCCAAACAGCACATGACGCAAAGAAAAAAAGAGGCGCAATGAGGTAGCTGTGTGAGTAAGATAAGCGACCCTAGTGGCCGACACAAACACCGGGCCCATCTAGGAGTGGCACTGCAGTGTCTCACGCAGGATGTCCCTTCCAAAAAACCCTCCCCAAACAGCACACGACGCAAAGAAAAAAAGAGGCGCAATGAGGTAGCTGTGTGAGTAAGATAAGCGACCCTAGTGGCCGACACAAACACCTGGCCCATCTAGGAGTGGCACTGCAGTGTCACGCAGGATGTCCCTTCCAAAAAACCCTCCCCAAACAGCACATGACGCAAAGAAAAAAAGAGGCGCAATGAGGTAGCTGTGTGAGTAAGATAAGCGACCCTAGTGGCCGACACAAACACCGGGCCCATCTAGGAGTGGCACTGCAGTGTCACGCAGGATGTCCCTTCCAAAAAACCCTCCCCAAACAGCACATGACGCAAAGAAAAAAAGAGGCGCAATGAGGTAGCTGTGTGACTAAGCTTAGCGACCCTAGTGGCCGACACAAACACCGGGCCAATCTAGGAGTGGCACTGCAGTGTCACGCAGGATGGCCCTTCCAAAAAACACTCCCCAAACAGCACATGACGCAAAGAAGAAAAAAAGAGGCGCAATGAGGTAGCTGTGTGAGTAAGCTAAGCGACCCTAGTGGCCGACACAAACACCGGGCCCATCTAGGAGTGGCACTGCAGTGTCACGCAGGATGTCCCTTCCAAAAAACCCTCCCCAAACAGCACATGACGCAAAGAAAAAAAGAGGCGCAATGAGGTAGCTGTGTGACTAAGCTTAGCGACCCTAGTGGCCGACACAAACACCGGGCCCATCTAGGAGTGGCACTGCAGTGTCTCACGCAGGATGTCCCTTCCAAAAAACCCTCCCCAAACAGCACATGACGCAAAGAAAAAAAGAGGCGCAATGAGGTAGCTGTGTGACTAAGCTTAGCGACCCTAGTGGCCGACACAAACACCGGGCCCATCTAGGAGTGGCACTGCAGTGTCTCACGCAGGATGTCCCTTCCAAAAAACCCTCCCCAAACAGCACATGACGCAAAGAAAAAAAGAGGCGCAATGAGGTAGCTGTGTGACTAAGCTTAGCGACCCTAGTGGCCGACACAAACACCGGGCCCATCTAGGAGTGGCACTGCAGTGTCACGCAGGATGGCCCTTCCAAAAAACACTCCCCAAACAGCACATGACGCAAATAAAAATGAAAGAAAAAAGAGGTGCAAGATGGAATTGTCCTTGGGCCCTCCCACCCACCCTTATGTTGTATAAACAGGACATGCACACTTTAACCAACCCATCATTTCAGTGACAGGGTCTGCCACACGACTGTGACTGAAATGATGGGTTGGTTTGGACCCCCACCTAAAAAGAAGCAATTAATCTCTCCTTGCACAAACTGGCTCTACAGAGGCAAGATGTCCACCTCATCATCATCCTCCGATATATCACCGTGTACATCCCCCTCCTCACAGATTATCAATTCGTCCCCACTGGAATCCACCATCTCAGCTCCCTGTGTACTTTGTGGAGGCAATTGCTGCTGGTCAATGTCTCCACGGAGGAATTGATTATAATTCATTTTAATGAACATCATCTTCTCCACATTTTCTGGATGTAACCTCGTACGCCGATTGCTGACAAGGTGAGCGGCGGCACTAAACACTCTTTCGGAGTACACACTTGTGGGAGGGCAACTTAGGTAGAATAAAGCCAGTTTGTGCAAGGGCCTCCAAATTGCCTCTTTTTCCTGCCAGTATAAGTACGGACTGTGTGACGTGCCTACTTGGATGCGGTCACTCATATAATCCTCCACCATTCTTTCAATGGTGAGAGAATCATATGCAGTGACAGTAGACGACATGTCCGTAATCGTTGGCAGGTCCTTCAGTCCGGACCAGATGTCAGCATCAGCAGTCGCTCCAGACTGCCCTGCATCACCGCCAGCGGGTGGGCTCGGAATTCTGAGCCTTTTCCTCGCACCCCCAGTTGCGGGAGAATGTGAAGGAGGAGATGTTGACAGGTCGCGTTCCGCTTGACTTGACAATTTTCTCACCAGCAGGTCTTTGAACCCCAGCAGACTTGTGTCTGCCGGAAAGAGAGATCCAAGGTAGGCTTTAAATCTAGGATCGAGCATGGTGGCCAAAATGTAGTGCTCTGATTTCAACAGATTGACCACCCGTGAATCCTTGTTAAGCGAATTAAGGGCTCCATCCACAAGTCCCACATGCCTAGCGGAATCGCTCTGTGTTAGCTCCTCCTTCAATGTCTCCAGCTTCTTCTGCAAAAGCCTGATGAGGGGAATGACCTGACTCAGGCTGGCAGTGTCTGAACTGACTTCACGTGTGGCAAGTTCAAAGGGCATCAGAACCTTGCACAACGTTGAAATCATTCTCCACTGCGCTTGAGACAGGTGCATTCCACCTCCTATATCGTGCTGAATTGTATAGGCTTGAATGGCCTTTTGCTGCTCCTCCAACCTCTGAAGCATATAGAGGGTTGAATTCCACCTCGTTACCACTTCTTGCTTCAGATGATGGCAGGGCAGGTTCAGTTGTTTTTGGTGGTGCTCCAGTCTTCTGTACGTGGTGCCTGTACGCCGAAAGTGTCCCGCAATTCTTCTGGCCACCGACAGCATCTCTTGCACACCCCTGTCGTTTTTAAAAAAATTCTGCACCACCAAATTCAAGGTATGTGCAAAACATGGGACGTGCTGGAATTTGCCCATATTTAATGCACACACAATATTGCTGGCGTTGTCCGATGCCACAAATCCACAGGAGAGTCCAATTGGGGTAAGCCATTCCGCAATGATCTTCCTCAGTTGCCGTAAGAGGTTTTCAGCTGTGTGCGTATTCTGGAAAGCGGTGATACAAAGCGTAGCCTCCCTAGGAAAGAGTTGGCGTTTGCGAGATGCTGCTACTGGTGCCGCCGCTGCTGTTCTTGCGGCGGGAGTCCATACATCTACCCAGTGGGCTGTCACAGTCATATAGTCCTGACCCTGCCCTGCTCCACTTGTCCACATGTCCGTGGTTAAGTGGACATTGGGTACAACTGCATTTTTTAGGACACTGGTGAGTCTTTTTCTGACGTCCGTGTACATTCTCGGTATCGCCTGCCTAGAGAAGTGGAACCTAGATGGTATTTGGTAACGGGGGCACACTGCCTCAATAAATTGTCTAGTTCCCTGTGAACTAACGGCGGATACCGGACACACGTCTAGCACCAACATAGTTGTCAAGGCCTCAGTTATCCGCTTTGCAGCAGGATGACTGCTGTGATATTTCATCTTCCTCGCAAAGGACTGTTGGACAGTCAATTGCTTACTGGAAGTAGTACAAGTGGTCTTCCGACTTCCCCTCTGGGATGACGATCGACTCCCAGCAGCAACAACAGCAGCGCCAGCAGCAGTAGGCATTACACTCAAGGATGCATTGGCGGAATCCCAGGCAGGAGAGGACTCGTCAGAATTGCCAGTGACATGGCCTGCAGGACTATTGGCATTCCTGGGGAAGGAGGAAATTGACACTGAGGGAGTTGGTGGGGTGGTTTGCGTAAGCTTGGTTACAAGAGGAAGGGATTTACTGGTCAGTGGACTGCTTCCGCTGTCACCCAAAGTTTTTGAACTTGTCACTGACTTATTATGAATGCGCTGCAGGTGACGTATAAGGGAGGATGTTCCGAGGTGGTTAACGTCCTTACCCCTACTTATTACTGCTTGACAAAGGCAACACACGGCTTGACACCTGTTGTCCGCATTTCTGTTGAAATACTTCCACACCGAAGAGCTGATTTTTTTGGTATTTTCACCAGGCATGTCAATGGCCATATTCCTCCCACGGACAACAGGTGTCTCCCCGGGTGCCTGACTTAAACAAACCACCTCACCATCAGAATCCTCCTGGTCAATTTCCTCCCCAGCGCCAGCAACACCCATATCCTCCTCATCCTGGTGTACTTCAACACTGACATCTTCAATCTGACTATCAGGAACTGGACTGCGGGTGCTCCTTCCAGCACTTGCAGGGGGCGTGCAAATGGTGGAAGGCGCATGCTCTTCACGTCCAGTGTTGGGAAGGTCAGGCATCGCAACCGACACAATTGGACTCTCCTTGTGGATTTGGGATTTCGAAGAACGCACAGTTCTTTGCTGTGCTTTTGCCAGCTTGAGTCTTTTCATTTTTCTAGCGAGAGGCTGAGTGCTTCCATCCTCATGTGAAGCTGAACCACTAGCCATGAACATAGGCCAGGGCCTCAGCCGTTCCTTGCCACTCCGTGTGGTAAATGGCATATTGGCAAGTTTACGCTTCTCCTCCGACAATTTTATTTTAGGTTTTGGAGTCCTTTTTTTACTGATATTTGGTGTTTTGGATTTTACATGCTCTGTACTATGACATTGGGCATCGGCCTTGGCAGACGACGTTGCTGGCATTTCATCATCTCGGCCATGACTAGTGGCAGCAGCTTCAGCACGAGGTGGAAGTGGATCTTGATCTTTCCCTAATTTTGGAACCTCAACATTTTTGTTCTCCATATTTTAATAGGGACAACTAAAAGGCACCTCAGGTAAACAATGGAGATGGATGGATACTAGTATACTTATGGATGGACTGCCGAGTGCCGACACAGAGGTAGCTACAGCCGTGGACTACCGTACTGTGTCTGCTGATAATATAGACTGGATGATAATGAGATGAAATCAATATATATGTATATATAATATCACTAGTACTGCAGCCGGACAGGTATATATTATATATTTATTATGTAATGACTGATGACGGACCTGCTGGACACTGTCAGCTCAGCAGCACCGCAGACTGCTACAGTAAGCTACTATAGTAGTATGTATAAAGAAGAAAGAAAAAAACAACAACCACGGGTAGGTGGTATACAATTATGGATGGACTGCCGAGTGCCGACACAGAGGTAGCTACAGCCGTGGACTACCGTACTGTGTCTGCTGCTAATATAGACTGGATGATAATGAGATGAAATCAATATATATGTATATATAATATCACTAGTACTGCAGCCGGACAGGTATATATTATATATTTATTATGTAATGACTGATGACGGACCTGCTGGACACTGTCAGCTCAGCAGCACCGCAGACTGCTACAGTAAGCTACTATAGTAGTATGTATAAAGAAGAAAGAAAAAAACAACAACCACGGGTAGGTGGTATACAATTATGGATGGACTGCCGAGTGCCGACACAGAGGTAGCTACAGCCGTGGACTAACGTACTGTGTCTGCTGATAATATAGACTGGATGATAATGAGATGAAATCAATATATATGTATATATAATATCACTAGTACTGCAGCCGGACAGGTATATATTATATATTTATTATGTAATGACTGATGACGGACCTGCTGGACACTGTCAGCTCAGCAGCACCGCAGACTGCTACAGTAAGCTACTATAGTAGTATGTATAAAGAAGAAAGAAAAAAACAACAACCACGGGTAGGTGGTATACAATTATGGATGGACTGCCGAGTGCCGACACAGAGGTAGCTACAGCCGTGGACTAACGTACTGTGTCTGCTGCTAATATAGACTGGATAATAATGAGATGAAATCAATATATATGTATATATAATATCACTAGTACTGCAGCCGGACAGGTATATATTATATATTTATTATGTAATGACTGATGACGGACCTGCTGGACACTGTCAGCTCAGCAGCACCGCAGACTGCTACAGTAAGCTACTATAGTAGTATGTATAAAGAAGAAAGAAAAAAACAACAACCACGGGTAGGTGGTATACAATTATGGATGGACTGCCGAGTGCCGACACAGAGGTAGCTACAGCCGTGGACTAACGTACTGTGTCTGCTGATAATATAGACTGGATGATAATGAGATGAAATCAATATATATGTATATATAATATCACTAGTACTGCAGCCGGACAGGTATATATTATATATTTATTATGTAATGACTGATGACGGACCTGCTGGACACTGTCAGCTCAGCAGCACCGCAGACTGCTACAGTAAGCTACTATAGTAGTATGTATAAAGAAGAAAGAAAAAAACAACAACCACGGGTAGGTGGTATACAATTATGGATGGACTGACGAGTGCCGACACAGAGGTAGCTACAGCCGTGGACTAACGTACTGTGTCTGCTGCTAATATAGACTGGATGATAATGAGATGAAATCAATATATATGTATATATAATATCACTAGTACTGCAGCCGGACAGGTATATATTATATATTTATTATGTAATGACTGATGACGGACCTGCTGGACACTGTCAGCTCAGCAGCACCGCAGACTGCTACAGTAAGCTACTATAGTAGTATGTATAAAGAAGAAAGAAAAAAACAACAACCACGGGTAGGTGGTATACAATTATGGATGGACTGCCGAGTGCCGACACAGAGGTAGCTACAGCCGTGGACTAACGTACTGTGTCTGCTGATAATATAGACTGGATGATAATGAGATGAAATCAATATATATGTATATATAATATCACTAGTACTGCAGCCGGACAGGTATATATTATATATTTATTATGTAATGACTGATGACGGACCTGCTGGACACTGTCAGCTCAGCAGCACCGCAGACTGCTACAGTAAGCTACTATAGTAGTATGTATAAAGAAGAAAGAAAAAAACAACAACCACGGGTAGGTGGTATACAATTATGGATGGACTGCCGAGTGCCGACACAGAGGTAGCTACAGCCGTGGACTAACGTACTGTGTCTGCTGCTAATATAGACTGGATGATAATGAGATGAAATCAATATATATGTATATATAATATCACTAGTACTGCAGCCGGACAGGTATATATTATATATTTATTATGTAATGACTGATGACGGACCTGCTGGACACTGTCAGCTCAGCAGCACCGCAGACTGCTACAGTAAGCTACTATAGTAGTATGTATAAAGAAGAAAGAAAAAAACAACAACCACGGGTAGGTGGTATACAATTATGGATGGACTGCCGAGTGCCGACACAGAGGTAGCTACAGCCGTGGACTAACGTACTGTGTCTGCTGCTAATATAGACTGGATGATAATGAGATGAAATCAATATATATGTATTTATAATATCACTAGTACTGCAGCCGGACAGGTATATATTATATATTTATTATGTAATGACTGATGACGGACCTGCTGGACACTGTCAGCTCAGCAGCACCGCAGACTGCTACAGTAAGCTACTATAGTAGTATGTATAAAGAAGAAAGAAAAAAAAAAAAACAAGGGTAGGTGCTAGGTGGTATACAATATTATATATATATTATATACAATTATATATATATATATATATATAATATATATTAAACCCATAAACTGGTGGTGATTTATTAAACTGGTGGTCAGGTCACTGGTCACACTATCAGCAACTTGCAAGTAGTACTCCTGAGTCCTAAGCAGACAATCACAATATATATTATACTGGTGGTCAGTGTGGTCACAAACAATGGCAGTGTGGCTGGCACTCTGGCAGCAAAAGTGTGCACTGTACGTTATATGTACTCCTGAGTCCTGAGTCCTGCTCTCAGACTCTAACTGCTCCCCACTGTCAGTGTCTCCCCCACAAGTCAGATAATACAGTCACACTATCTCTCTCTATCACTTCAGCAAGTACTAGTAGTAGTAGTACTCCTCCTAATTCTCCCCAAATTACTACTGTGTCTCTCTCTGTCTCACTCTCTTCTCGAATCTCTATAAACGGAGAGGACGCCAGACACGTCCTCTCCCTATGAATCTCAATGCACGTGTGAAAAATGGCGGCGACGCGCGGCTCCTTATATAGAATCCGAGTCTCGCGATAGAATCCGAGCCTCGCGAGAATCCGACAGCGTGATGATGACGTTCGGGCGCGCTCAGGTTAACCGAGCAAGGCGGGAAGATCCGAGTCGCTCGGACCCGTGTAAAAAAACATGAAGTTCGGGCGGGTTCGGATTCCGAGGAACCGAACCCGCTCATCTCTATGGGACAGCGGGACAGACCGTGAAAAACGGGACTGTCCCGCCAAAATCGGAACAGTTGGGAGGTATGGGTACAGCAGAGGCCTACTGTACCGTACTGCTATATATTATATACTGGTGGTCAGCAAACTGTGCAAAACTGAAATGCACCACAGGTATGGATGGATAGTATACTTGACGACACAGAGGTAGGTACAGCAGTGGCCTTCTGTACCGTACTCCTATATATTATATACTGGTGGTCAGCAAAATTATGCACTGTACTCTTACTATATACTATCTACAATGCAGCACAGATATGGAGTGTTTTTCAGGCAGACAACGTATACTGGTGGTCACTGGTCAGCAAAACTCTGCACTGTACTCCTCCTATATAATATTATACTGGTGGTCCCCAGTCCCCACAATAAAGCAGCACACTGAGCACAGATATGGAGTGTTTTTCAGGCAGACAACGTATACTGGTGGTCACTGTCAGCAAAACTCTGCACTGTACTCCTGCTATATAATACAGTTGCTCCCCAGTCCCCACAATTAAGCAATGTGAGCACAGATATATGCAGCACACTGAGCACAGATAAGGAGCGTTTTTTTCAGGCAGAGAACGGATAAAACTGGTGGTCACTGATCAGCAAAACTTTGCACTGTACTCCTCCTATATTATACAGCTGCTCCCCAGTCCCCACAATTAAGATATAACTAAGCAAGCACAAATATTTGCATCAACAATGAATAAACGGAGAGGACGCCAGCCACGTCCTCTCCCTAACATTTCCAATGCACGAGTGAAAATGGCGGCTACGCGCGGCTGCTTATATAGAATCCGAATCTCGCGAGAATCCGATAGCGGGATGATGACGTTTGGGCGCGCTCGGGTTAACCGAGCCATACGGGAGAATCCGAGTATGCCTCGGACCCGTGTAAAAAGGGTGAAGTTCAGGGGGGTTCGGTTTCCGAGAAACCGAACCCGCTCATCACTAGTATGGGCCAATGCTTGAGGGGTTTGGCCATCCACAACAGAGGCTTGGCCAACCATTATAGAGGACATAGCCTGCAGACAACATGGATACTACAGTGCATGGTCTGCTTATCCTTGTTCCTGCTCTACCATGTAATTGACTCTATGATAATGTAACAATGTATAATCTCAGTGTACTGTCTGAAACCTGACATTAGAGGAAGAGGTGGGGCCCACCAGGGATATCCCCTGTGCCCCGGTGGGCCAGTCCAGCCCTGTGCATACAGTACATACAGTACATGTATTTTACTAAGTCCACATACTGTAGCATACAAATTCTAAACATTAGATTTTAGTTTATAACGTACAGAAAGATAACATGGCATTTAGAAAACTATAGAGCCAAGCATCATATCAATTTTAACATCACTCACACCATCATGAGATGTGTGAAACTGCAAATATCTACTGCAGAATAATCTACATATCTTTTATCATCTCTATAGCCTTAAATAAATACAATGAATGAATATGGAAAGAGCGTTCCTTTTAAAGGCCCTATTTGAAGGCATTATCAGAGTGCTTAGCAGCAGTTTAGGGAACACATATGCTGCTCAGTGCTGTCATTTCATGCATGTCATCATTCATCTGGAATACTCTTATCCTTTGCATTACTTTAATTGTTATTGATTGATTTCACTAGCTACACATTGTTACCATGGCTGATCAAAGTGGGTCACTAAGTAATCTGCTAAATCAAATGTCACATTAGCAGATTCTTGTGGGCTATTATTCAGATTATGCTCTCATGGTAAAAACCTGTCAAGAAATAAGTGACAGGTCAGAGAAGAAAACTGTCTCCCACAAGCAAGGACTGAGATGTCATTAGTGTAGAAAGCTCTTGGCGTGACCAGTACACAGCGGCATACTGTATGTGTACAAGTCACTTTCTCTCCAGACCTTTACATTCTAATAAACATAGGACGCATCACCTTCATCTGACTCATATGGGACACGGAAATAATTCTAGGCATATGATGATGCAATACATAGATATGGGAATATAGGTTCTACTACTTGAAATACATGTTCGGCAACTATAGGGTTAATGTGTATTCTGCGCTGTTGTTAAAATCAGCTAAATGGAATAAAACAAGTGAATAAATTGCGCACTAAATTTACACGTGGCCCCTGTGACAATATAAAATAGTAGGGTACTATAAAAACAACAATGTTTACAGCTCCTTCGGAGCATAAGTGTGGTTATCCAAGGTTTGCTAATCCGAATGTGATGCCTGTCCCTGCCTATCCCTACCTGGTGTGAGCACGGAATTCCTCAGCCTGCAAGATGTTTTCAACCAGGCTGTCTGCAGCTCCAGATGCATTGCCGCTATGTTGCTGCTGCATCCAGCGGGGTGCATGGGCGGGAAAATGACATCACTTGGCAAGCGCCAGGATTGCCAGATGGTTGTGTCTATGTTACCTTCATCATCAGGACTTGGAAGTGACATAATGCGAGGGCAGGAGAGAACTTCCACCCTTACAGCACCCAAATATTTTCTCCGTTCTCCATTTGTTTGAGGTTGTTTTTTTTTTCTATGCACCAGTGGACCCTCGGTGTCTCGCTTCACTCCACCTCGTTCGCCACAGGTTACTATTCCAAATAGATTGTGACATGGTCCCAGGGCCTTATGAAAAAGGTCCTCTCCACGAAGGGAAACTAGACACTACCATTGCCGGATGGCGATGTAATGATGTCCTTGGTGCTGCCACCAGTCTCCAACATGTTTCATGCGTAGAACATATGTTTTCAAGGTAGATTATTGTTTGTCCAGAGTCCAATATTTATAAATATCTTAAAGGCAAATCCCACACCAGGTAGGGTTAGGCAGGGACAGGCACCACATCCAGATTGGCAAACCTTGGATAACCACACTTATGCTCCAAAGGAGCTGTAAACATTGTTGTTTTTATGTTAACCAACTATTTTATATTGTCACAGGGGCCACAGGTAAATTTAGCACTCAATTTATATTCTGCAACTAATCTCTCAATAAAATTCCATGAGGAAAATGTATAAAACATTGGAGTACATAATAGAATATGGGATGTTTATTTTTTCCTCAATTTGTATTTTTTGGTTTATTTGTTTGTTCCTATATTACTGTTTCCAGTATTTTTTAGTTCTTGTACCATGAAAAAAAGCTACTGGTACTCACCTAAATTGCTGAAGTATCTGTGACCAGGTTACTGTCTATTAAGTAGACGGAATCATGGATGTATCTATAATGGGTACAGGATGTGTGTTGCACATGGATCCCTAGATCCTGGGGGGCCACACTGCACTCCTTGCACCAATTCAAAATACCTCTCCATCAGCGCTGCAGGTATCACCTTGAACATAGAGCAAGTGGCGTGTTTCCTGAGATCTGCACCACAGAAATCACTAGAAACATGATACAGGCACAAGGGGGTATTTTACTAAAGGTAGATTCTGTTAAATGTCAGATCGATTTCAGATTGACCCTTATTGATATTGGGCTTCCAGGGTTAAAACACACATTTACTAGCAGATGATTTTTCATATTAATTTTTAAACCGTGTCAGCCTAAAATCGATTAAGAATGTGCTGAAATCGACCAATAGCAACCTTCCTGGAGATCTGCACATGTGCACTACATGAGTTATAAGATGGGGGAGGGAAGGAGAGGTGCAGGGGTGAGGGAGGGAGGAGTGAAGAAGAGGTTTAGGGGTAAGAGAGGGAAGGAGAGGTGCAGGAGTGAGTGAGGGAAGGAGGGAGTGAGAGGTGCATGGTGAGAGAGGGAAGGAGAGGTGTATTGATGAGAAAGGGAAGGAGAGGTGTAAGGATAAGAGAGGGAAGAAAGGATGCAGGGGTGAGGTATAGAGTAAGCAGTGCAGAGGTTAGGGAGGAAAGTAGAGGTGTAGGGCTAATAGAGGAGGGAGTGAGAGATTGAAGGAGGGAATTAGAAGTGCAGGTATAAAGAGAGATAAAGGCTAGGAGAGAAGTAAGTTAAGGATGAATTATTGTAGTGGGGATGACGTGAAACATTAAAGAAAAGAGAAATAAAAAAGATATGGGGAAGAGGTGGATGTACACAAGGAAAATAGTATTTTTACAACTTTTTTGGCGGGGGAGTGTGTGGCCATAGCTAGATTTGGTTACACCACTGGAATTGGTCCTCCCCCCTACCCACCCTTTCCCCTCTCCCATGTGTCCCGGATTATTTTTTTTTAAATATAGTAACCCTAATGTAGGTTATACTAAAACAATGTGAAAAGGCTATGAAAATAATGATGATAAATATGTCCAGTAGTGTTTAAAATAATCACCCTGGTACTTGTTTGTATTACAGTTTCATAGTAGAATAATATGAGCCACGTTCTGAGCAGACATTAAATAGAGATGAGCATTTATAGACTGAATCCCTTCCCATTAAAGTACTGGCAAACATATCCACTTTATTTCTGGGAAGAGGTTTATAATATGTTGTGAAACTCCTCCTACCGTTTGGCTTTGCTAGCCGGGGAAAGAGAGACTTATATGGCAATACCCGGATATTTCGAGTCACTCAAAGGCACGTCACTTAGGGAGGCTGCTGCCTTTTGTCATCACAAGTGGACCTATCCCAAATGGTCCAAAAGTATGCGGAAAGATAAAGAGGAGTGTGAAGAAGATGGCACAACCATGAGGGGGGTAAAGGGGATGATTCCTGAATGGGCACTTATCTAAAAAATGTGAATTTAGGTATTCCAGAGATGATCTGCTTGCAATGATTTTCTTGGTCACTCATGGATGATATGAAAGATAAAACATAAAAGAACCTAAGGGGGTAATTCCAAGATGATCGCAGCAGGAATTCTGTTAGCAATTGGGCAAAACCATGTGCACTGCAGGGGAGGCAGATGTAACATGTGCAGAGAGAGTTAGATTTGGGTGTGGTGTGTTCAATCTGCAATCTAATTTGCAGTGTAAAAATAAAGCAGCCAGTATTTACCTTGCACAGAAATAAAATAACCCACCCAAATCTAACTCTCTCTGCAAATGTTATATCTCTCCCCCCCCCCCTGCAGTGCACATGGTTTTGCCCAACTGCTAAAAAATTTCCTGCTGCGATCAACTTGGAATTACCCCCAATGTATAGTGCTTTCTTAATAGCAAAAACTTCCGGATTGTATATAATTGTTCTTAATTGGTATAAAGTTGGGAGTTATGTCAAATGTTTTATAGATGTACATTAATCGTGGGGTACCTCACTTACAATGTAAGTGGTTAAGTGTAACTCTATCAAGGTATCTTTATCTTCAAAATATAAAATTCTTCCTTCATATACGATATACGCTTGGATAAAGGTATATGAACAGTCCACAATCAACACACTTTACTTAAAAAATAAGGGTATGTTGTTAAGGTATCTTTATACTGTTAATGATCAGGTGCGTATCAATTACTCACAGTGGAAATGGTAAGGTTCCTCTCATAGCGGTTTCTTTGGTGCCAAAGAGATCTGAAGACGAAGTTGTACAATTAAAAACTTATTAAATGTACAAAAACACAAAAAAGACAGCTAACAAACAATCAGGTAAAAAGTATTGTCCAGGGGAGATGGCTATCTCTGGGGAGTGCGAGGACCAATTTAGTAGGAGCAGGTGTCCTAGATGCCAATAATTTCACGAAAAGTGTGTAAAAGATGCGTTCCTACCTTCCCCCAGATCCAGACAAAGTGTGCCCCTGTTCAATACCAACTTATTCAACGTGTTTCGAGTTTAGTACTCTTTATCAAGGCTTAGGGTTGCATGGCTACTAGTACTGATACTTATAGTGAAAAAGGAAATGAATGATGATTACATCACTTCTGGCTCCAGGTCGTTTGACTAAAACTTAATTGAGATATAAAACTTAAAATTTTAACATGGGAAATCATAAAATAAACAAGAATGATAATAAATCACATAAAAGGTCAATCTAGAAAGTCTTAATGGAAAATTGGTCCCGCTGACCGGAAGTTTATGATAACGGGAGACGGAAGTTGTCTAAATCCTGCAATGTGTTCTGGGGGATGTAGTAACAGCAGCCGCAATTTGTAGTATTCAGCATTGTGGAAGCCGGAAGTCGTCACGGATTCGCAATACATATAGGAAATTTAGTTCTCGGCGTTCGGGATTTGTGATGTTAAGACATCCGGAAGCTGGAAGTCGTCATTGGTTAGCAGTGTTAACTGGGAGATGTATTTATTTATTAGCAGTTTCTTATATAGCGCAGCATATTCCGTTGCGCTTTACAATTAGAAGAACAGTTATAGAACAAAACTGGGCAAAGACATAGAGGTAGGAAGTCCCTGCTCGCAAGTTTACAATCTATAGGGAAATAGGCATTGATACACAAGGATCGATGCTACCTGTTGCATAATGTAGTTCTTTGCTTCCGGGATCCATAGTGATGAATAAGACTAAGTTCAATAGGCACTGTAACTGATGGATGGCGATATCATCTCAACTCGGGTCCTTCATAGTTTTGCCATATTGCTGCTATCTGATAGGCACTTTAATAAAGTTTTAGCAATGGAATGGAAGTTCTTTATTTCCTTAAGTATATTGTTACTCTGGGAACTAAAATTGTGGTCTGTTGGAAAATATTATAGTATGCAAATGGCTTTATATGGATTTTGTGAAAAAAACAATACTAATAGAACCATGAGTGAGCTGCTCTGATATTGTTAAAAGGATTAAAAGTATTAAAAAGGTGGTGCAGAAGGAGGTATGGAATTAAAGGAATGGTGTGTGAAATTAAAGGAACCACTTGAGTTTGAAAATCCTGGTTCAGCCCATTGGGATTTAAAGTTTTCAGGGAAAATATAAGCTTTATTTCTGCTTTAACCAGGTTCTTTTCAATATTTTTATCACTCCACGTGGATTTGATAAGTTTTATTCCCATGAAGCATTTAATATGTTTGGTCGAACAATCATGTTTGAGTTTAAAGTGGATCAAAAGGTGGTGAGTATCTAAACCTTTCTTAACATTTCGTAGATGTTCACCGATCCTGGTTTTAAGGGGTCGCGTAGTCCTCCTGATGTAGTATAGACCGCAGGAACACTCTATCAGATAAACCACATTTGAGGTGTTACAGGTGATGAGATCTTGGATTTTAAGTTTTTTACCATTTACAGTAATTTCATTATATTTTCTGGTGGAGTCCCTGATGTTTCTACATCCTAAGCATGATCCACATCGGTGAAAACCCTTTGTCCTATTAAGGTTCTTGCTTGGCATCAGAAGGGTGCTTTTCACTAGTTGATTTTTTTTTTTTCAAATTACTCGCTCTCCTGTATATAAAGGTTGGTTTTATGGGTATGATATCACTAAAGACTGGATCTCTGGTAAGAAGGTGCCAATTTTTATTGATAATCCTTTCTATTTGTGTTGAGAGTCATATTGGCTGATAAAAGACCACTTTTGTTTATCCTTCATCCCATTCCTTTCTTTCCTTGTTTTTTTTATTGTAAGAGGGAGGGTTGGTCTATTTTTTCTACACAGTTGATGGCATCCATAAGTTCTTCTTCCTTATATCCTTTATCTAGGAAATCATTCTTCATCTGATCTAGTTGTAGTTTGAAGGTTTGTTCACTACTGACGTTCCTTCTAACTCTCAGGAATTGGCTTTTCAGGACTCCTTTCAACCACAAAGCTTGATGTTGACTATCAACAGAAATAAAAGTATTGACGTCCGTGGGTTTCTGATAGATCTTCGTATTTTACTTGTTATTTTCTAAGTAGATGGTTAAATCCAGAAAATGTATTTCCTCATGGCTGCTCGTGAGCGTGAATTTGATGTTTAGGTTATTGTTATTCAATTGTTCAAAGTAGCTGTCCTAATCTTCTTATGTGGAGTTCCAAAAAAGGAGGACATCATCGATGTACCTATACCAATGAAGGAGGTTGTTACCCGAGATTGTATTTCCATAAATATTATGTTCTTCCCAGAAGCTCATAAAAAGATTTGCATAACTAGGCACTTTCAAGAACTTATGGACAAACATCTAAATGCAGGTGGCCTCACGAAGGAGGAATACGACTTTATAAACATAAAAGACCCTGTAACTCCTATGAAAGTTCATAAAAGTACTGTGAATCCACCAGGTAGGCCAATCATAGCAGGTACCAGTAGCTTAACATCTAGCCTATCATCACTGGTGGACTCCATCTTACAACCTCTAGTCACTTCCAATCATTCTTATTTAAAAGATATCGGCAATGCCATTATGAAACTCAATAATATCAACTGGAGGGAAGGCATCTTAATGGCCTCAGCAGATGTTACTTCGCTTTACACCTGCATAAGACATGAAAAAGGCCTTGAAGCAGTATCTTGGTTTCTAGAGAAAGCAAAAGTCACAGAAGAAATTTCACAATTGAAGATACAAAATTTATAATACAAAACAACTACTTTTTCTTTAATGGGGATTTCTTCTTATTAAAAAAAACTGGTACAGCCGTGGGTACAAATTTTGCATCTAGTTATGCAAATCTTTTTATGAGCTTCTGGGAAGGACATAATATCTGTGGAAGTACAATCTGGGGTAACAACCTCCTTCATTGGTATAGGTGCATCGATGATGTCCTCTTTTTTGGAACTCCACAAAAGAAGATTTGGACAGCTACTTTGATCAATTGAATAACAATAACCTAAACATCAAATTCATACTCACTAGCAGCCATAAGGAAATACATTTTCTGGATTTAACCATCTACTTAGAAAATAAGTTAAATACGAAGATCTATCAGAAACCCACGGACGTCAATACTTATATTCCTATTGATAGTCAACATCATGCTTTCTGGTTGAAAGGAGTCCAGAAAAGCCAATTCCTGAGAGTCAGAAGGAACTGCAGCAGTAAACAAACCTTCAAACTACAACTAGATCAGATGAAGAACGATTTCCTAGATAAAAGATATAAGGAAGAACTTATGGATGCCATCAACTGTGTAGACAAAATAGACCAACCCTCCCTCTTACAATAAAAAACAAGGAAAGAAAGGAATGGGATGAAGGATAAACAAAAGTGGTCTTTTATCAGCCAATATGACTCTCAGCACAAACAAATAGAAAGGATTATCTATAAAAAATCGCACCTTCTTACCAGAGATCCAGTCTTAAGTGATATCATACCCATAAAACCAACCTTTATATACAGGAGAGCGAGTGTTTTAAAAATCAACAAGTGAAGAGCACCCTTCTGATGACAAGCAAGAACCTTAATAGGATAAAGGGTTTTCAGCGATGTGGATCATGCTTAGGATGTAGGAACATCAGGGACTCCACCAGCAAACATAATAAATTACTGTAAATGGAACAAAACTCAAAATCCAAGACTTTATCACCTGTAACACCTCAAATGTGGTTTATCTGATGGAATGTTCCTGTGGTCTATACTACATCAGGAGGACTACATGACCTTTTAAAACCAGAATCGGTGAACATCTATGAAATATTAAGTAAGGTTTAGATACTCACCACCTTTCGAACCACTTTAAACTCAAACATGACTGTTCGACCAAGCATATTAAACGCTTCATGGGAATAAAACTTATTAAATCCATGTGGAGAGATAAGAATATCGAAAAGAACCTGGCAAAAGCAGAAATGAAGCTTATATTTTCCCTGAGAACTTTAAATCCCAATGGGCTGAACCAGGATTTTCAAACTCAAGTGGTTCTTTAATTTCACACACCATTCCTTTAATTCCATACCTCCTTCTGCACCACCTTTTTAATACTTTTAATCCTTTTAAAAATATCAAAGCAGTTCACTCATGTTCCTATTTAATATTGTTTTTTTTCACATAATATATATAAGGCCATTTATATACTATAATCTTTTCCAACAGATCACAATTCTAGTTCCTGGAGTGACAATATACTTAAGGAAATAAAGAACCTCCATTCCGGTGCTAAAACTTTATTAAAGTGCCTATCAGATAGCAGCGATACTGCAAAACTATGAAGGACCCGAGTTGAGATGATATCGCCATCCATCAGTTACAGTGCCTATTGAACTTAGCCTTATTCATCACTATGGATCCCGGAAGCTAAGAACTACATCTCCCAGTTAACACTGCAAACCAACGACGAGAACTACATTTCCCGTATGCATTGCGGATCCGTGACAACTTCCGGCTTCTACAATGCTGAATACTACAAATCACGACTGCTGGGACTACATCCCCCAGAACACATTGCAGGATTTAGACAACTTCCGGCTCCTGTTATCATAAACTTCTGGTCAGCAGGACCAATTTTCCATTAAGACTTTCTACATTGTCCTTGTGCAGTATATGATTTATTATCA
This sequence comes from Pseudophryne corroboree, assembly GCF_028390025.1. Lineage (NCBI taxonomy): Eukaryota > Metazoa > Chordata > Amphibia > Anura > Myobatrachidae > Pseudophryne > Pseudophryne corroboree. The sequence goes on from NC_086447.1 coordinate 787,718,361, forward strand.
TTCTTGTTTATTTTATGATTTCTCCATGTTAAAGTTTAAAGTTTTATATCTCATTTAAGTTTCAGTCAAATGACCCGGACACGGAAGTGATGTAATCTTCACTCATTTCCTTTTTCACTATAAATATCAGAACTAGTAGCCATGCAACTCTAAGCCTTGATAAAGAGTACTAAACTTGAAATGCGTTGGCTAAGGAGGTATTGAACAGGGGCACACTTTGTCTGAATCTGGAGGAAGGTAGGACCGCATCTTTTACACACTTTTTGTGAAGTTATTGGCATCTAGGAGCTGGTAAACTGGACACCTGCTCCTAAATTGGTACCCGCACTCCCCAGAGATAGTCATCTACCCTGAACAATACTTTTTACCTGATTGCTTGTTAGCTTTCTTTTTTTGTGTTTTTGTACATTAAATAAGTTTTTAATTGTACAACTTCATCTTCGGATCTCTTTGGCAGTGTTATGAGCCACGGCTGTGGCTCATTTCCATTTTTGCATTTTGGTTATGTATTTTATGTTATACTTCTGTTCATGTTCCTCGTGGGTGTCATGGGGTGCTCGGAGCTCACCCTTAAGGAGGGGATACTGTTATGAACCACAGGTAGTGGTTCATTCCTATTTTATGTTTATAAAGTTGTCTTGCATGCCAGGATTTCCTGTTGCTCTGTTTTAGAATACTCTTGTCTGCTGCCGCTGGTGAGTCTGTGTAATTGCAGCTTGTTCCCATGTGTTCAGCCTCACCTGGCTGCTAATTGCATCTTGTCAGTTTGGAGTCATGCAACAGGGCAGCTGCATGAGATTATTAATTAGGCCTCTCTGTTATATGCTGGCTGACTGCAATTCACAAACGCTGGTGATATTTTGGGTATCCAGTCTGCTTGAGTTCTGAGCTTGGTTCCTGCTAGTTCCTGAGCTTCCTGTGTCGATTCCTGTGTCAGTCCCTGTGTCGATTCCTATGTCTGATCCTGTGTCCTGCCGTGAGGCGTTCCTGTCCTGAGGTCCAGTGCCTTTGCCTTTGCCTGTGCCTGGTCAAGTTTCTGGCTTCTTGGTGTCCACCGGTCTTTCGTTTGGGATTCTGCCTGTCCTCCAGTTTTTAGAGTCTGTGTCAGCAGCATTGGGAGTTCCTGTCCGTTTGCCAGTGTTCGTACCGGTTCCGTGAGTAGCGGCTCTGCTGCGTCCGTCGGCCTAGGCCGCTGTATTCCATTATTATTTCTGTCACTGGTGTTTTGCAGAGGGTTCTGCTTATGCTGTCACCGCCGGTACACAAAAGTATTGTGTGGGCGTGTGGTCAGCATTTCCTTTGTTGTTCTTTTCCTTTGGCGGCAAACCGCACATACATTTAGTTTTAGGCTAGTTAGTAGCCCCTGGCTTTTGGTTGTTTTAGTAAGAGGGCCCCTTGTTATCACCCTGTCTCGGTACACTCTTTGTCTCTCATTAAGACCTGAGGGGGCATCGAAGTTTGGCAGACGTAATCCGCCCTTCAAACGCGGCTGCCATGGGCTCAAGCAACCATAGTCTCGCAAGAGTGTACTGACAGCACGAGCGAGACAACGGGGATAGGGTGCCAGGGGCTATTCCCTTTCCATTCCCCTTTCCCAGCATTATGTTCCAGTGCTCCGGTCCTTGCAATAAGATCTCCTCAGACCAGAGTGCTGGAATCATAACATTATCACCAGCCATACCACAAAAAAGAAATAAAACTTTTTTTCTTTTTTGGCCCAGTCCAGTGTCTAGTCTAGAATCCAGTCCGGTGTTTAGAATCCAGTCCGGTGTTTAGAATCCAGTCCGGTGTTTAAAAAAAAAAAAAAAGTCTTGTTTTGTTTAGCAAAAATTTTGTCCTGCCTTGTCTAGTCCTGCCTTGTCTAGTCCTGCCTTGTCTAGTCTTGTCTAGTTTTAAATCCTCCTATGTCTACTATGCAAGCCCTGCAGGCATCTCTCGCAGCCCTGAACTCTGTTTTCAGTGCTTTGAGACCAGAGCGACTAGAAGTTTTGCAGCAATCCCTAAAGCAACTGCAAAACCTTCTGACTAAAATCTTGCTCATCTTGCCAGAAGTCGTTGAGAGTACATCTATCTCTAAAGAGACTCTTGTTCACAGTATGGTGACAAGAGAATCCTCTGGTTTAATTGAAGAGAAAAGGTTTAAAAGTTTTCTGCGGCCCAGGCTCTCAGAAGAGGAGCGTCTGCGTCGCAGAAACTTAAACTTATGCCTATATTGTGGGGGTTTAGGCCACTATCTGCAGACCTGTGAGTTGCGCAAGCCAAAGTGTGGTGACGAGTCTTGCCCTCTGGCCAAGTTGAGTCAGGATACAAGACCTACTCCTGTCTCTACTGTGGCAGAGGTACTTGTCACACAACCCACACTAAAAAGCTCTCTGTCCTATAATTGGGGTCCTTGGGCAAGGGAGCCCCATTATAGATTTAGGAATCAAAAGAGAATGTTTCTCTCCTCTCTTGAGGTTCCTGTTGAAGCAGAGTTGCAAGCCCCTGGAGTGGTGCCCGATGCCCAGGTTCCTGGAGTGGTGCCCGATGCCCAGGGTCCTGGAGTGGTGCCCGATGCCCAGGGTCCTGGAGTGGTGCCCGTTGCCCAGGGTCCAGGAGTGGTGCCCGTTGCCCAAGGTCCTGGAGTGGTGCCCGTTGCCCAAGGTCCTGGAGTGGTGCCCGTTGCCCAGGTTCCTGGAGTGGTGCCCGTTGCCCAGGTTCCTGGAGTGGTGCCCGTTGCCCAGGGTCTGGAGTGGTGCCCGTTGCCCAGGGTCCTGGAGTGGTGCCCGTTGCTCAGGGTCCTGGAGAGGTGCCCGATGCTCAGGATCTTGGTGCGGTACCCGATGCCCAGAGTGCTGGAGCGGTACCCGATGCCCAGAGTGCTGGAGCGGTACCCGATGCCCAGAGTGCTGGAGCGGTACCCGATGCTCTAGCTTATAGAGGGACATCAAATATTTTAGCTCAGATTTCCATACCAGAAGGGGTCTCAGAAGCTGTTACTCCAGGTAGGGACTTGAAGAGCGCAACCCCAGAAAGGGTATCTGAAACCATAGTTCTAGAAGGGAACTCGAGAAGCAAAACCCCAGAAGGGATCTTTGAAGTAATATCCCCAAGTGGGGTCTCGAGAGACGCAACCTCTAAGAAGGGTCTAGAGGTCGCTTCCCCAGGAAAGAACTTAAGAGGTGTAGCATTAGTGGAGGTGCTGAAGGTTATAGCTTCAGCAAAAGTTCCGGAAGTCATAGTTCCGGGAGAAGTTTCGATAATTATCGACTCAGAGAGGGAGGCCGATGGCTCGGTCCCAGTGGGGGAGGCCGACGGCTCGGTCCCAGTAAAAGAATCGGAGGCCACTGCCTCAGTGGGGTTCCCGGAGGCCACTGCCCCAGCGGGGTTCCCGGAGGCCACTGCCCCAGGGGGGTTCCCGGAGGCCACTGCCCCAGCGGGGTTCCCGGAGGCCACTGCCCCAGCGGGGTTCCCGGAGGCCACTGCCACGGGTGGGGTTCAGAAAGTCACTGCCCCGGGTGGGGTTCAGAAAGTCACTGCCCCGGGTGGGGTTCAGAAAGTCACTGCCCCGTGTGGGGTTCAGAGAGTCTCAGCCTCGAGTAAGGTCAATAGTGACCAGGTCCTAGCAAAGCACTCCAGTCAGTCAGATGGGAAGGAAACAGATCCTGACTCTGATATCTCAACATCCATAATCTTTGATGGGGACTTAGCCCATTTTCTGGCGCTTTACAAACACTATTACATTATTATGTTGTCTAGACCATTTCTGGGCATCACTTCAGAGAATCTTGTGCTTTGTCTGATTTATTCTTTTAGAGGAGAGCCTTTTGAGTGGGCGACCAGCCTAATGAAAGCTGAAGATCCCATTCTTCAGGATCCCCCAGCATTCAGTGATGCAATTATTAAAAGATATGGTTCCAAAGAAATTGGTTTAGGTTCCTCTAAGTCACCCGTCTTGTCTGCTGAGAGTCCACTAAATACTGTAAACTCGGCACAAGAGTCCCAGCCCGTTGTTTTGACTGCAGGATGTGCTTTTCTGACTTCTTCTTCTTCTAATAATAGTACTTTGCCAGAAAGTTCAGCTCCCAAGGGTAAGAAACCTGTGTCTGATTTGAACGCAGCCTTGCTGGGTAGTACCATCAGTTCAGACTATGTTTGGGGAATTACCTTGGTCAGACCTAAAGAGCTTTGTAAAAAGAAGAAGAAGAAAAAGAAATAATTTTTGACTCTTGCCTTGATATTAAAAAAAAAAAAATATATATTTTTTTTTTCTTATCTTGTGTCCAGTGGCCACCGTCAGGGGGAGGGCACTGTTACATGCTGTGGTTGCAGCTTGTTTCTGTTTTCGTGTCTGTTAGACCAGTGTGTCAGGTTTTTTTTTGTGTATTTCTTGTTTTGGATAGTCTGTATTTTGGGGTCTTTTGACCCCTCCTCAAGGGGGGGGTAATGTTATGAGCCACGGCTGTGGCTCATTTCCATTTTTGCATTTTGGTTATGTATTTTATGTTATACTTCTGTTCATGTTCCCCGTGGGTGTCATGGGGTGCTCGGAGCTCACCCTTAAGGAGGGGATACTGTTATGAACCACAGGTAGTGGTTCATTCCTATTTTATGTTTATAAAGTTGTCTTGCATGCCAGGATTTCCTGTTGCTCTGTTTTAGAATACTCTTGTCTGCTGCCGCTGGTGAGTCTGTGTAATTGCAGCTTGTTCCCATGTGTTCAGCCTCACCTGGCTGCTAATTGCATCTTGTCAGTTTGGAGTCATGCAACAGGGCAGCTGCATGAGATTATTAATTAGGCCTCTCTGTTATATGCTGGCTGACTGCAATTCACAGACGCTGGTGATATTTCTGGGTATCCAGTCTGCTTGAGTTCTGAGCTTGGTTCCTGCTAGTTCCTGAGCTTCCTGTGTCGATTCCTGTGTCAGTCCCTGTGTCGATTCCTATGTCTGATCCCGTGTCCTGCCGTGAGGCGTTCCTGTCCTGAGGTCCAGTGCCTTTGCCTGTGCCTGGTCAAGTTTCTGGCTTCTTGGTGTCCACCGGTCTTTCGTTTGGGATTCTGCCTGTCCTCCAGTTTTTAGAGTCTGTGTCAGCAGCATTGGGAGTTCCTGTCCGTTTGCCAGTGTTCGTACCGGTTCCGTGAGTAGCGGCTCTGCCGCGTCCGTCGGCCTTGGCCGCTGTATTCCATTATTATTTCTGTCACTGGTGTTTTGCAGAGGGTTCTGCTTATGCTGTCACCGCCGGTACACAAAAGTATTGTGTGGGCGTGTGGTCAGCATTTCCTTTGTTGTTCTTTTCCTTTGGCGGCAAACCGCACATACATTTAGTTTTAGGCTAGTTAGTAGCCCCTGGCTTTTGGTTGTTTTAGTAAGAGGGCCCCTTGTTATCACCCTGTCTCGGTACACTCTTTGTCTCTCATTAAGACCTGAGGGGGCATCGAAGTTGGGCAGACGTAATCCGCCCTTCAAACGCGGCTGCCATGGGCTCAAGCAACCATAGTCTCGCAAGAGTGTACTGACAGCACGGGCGAGACAACGGAGATAGGGCGCCAGGGGCTATTCCCTTTCCATTCCCCTTTCCCAGCATTACGTTCCAGTGCTCCGGTCCTTGCAATAAGATCTCCTCAGACCAGAGTGCTGGAATCATAACAGGCAGCAAAGAAACCGCTATGAGAGTATCCTTACCATTCCTACTGTGAGTAATTGGTACACACCTGATCGTTAACAGTATAAAGATACCTTGATATGGGTCAACATACTCTTATTTTTGTAAGTAAAGTGTGTTGATTGTGGATTGTTCATATATCTTTATCCATGTGTATATCATATATGAAGGAAGTATTTTATATTTTGAAGATAAAGATACCTTGATAGAGTTACACTTATCCACTTACATTGTAAGTGAGGTATGCCACGATTAATGAACATCTATAAAACATTTGATGTAACTCCCATCTTTATAACTATTAAGAACAATTATATACAATCCAGAAGTTTTTGCATTTTTACCTAAATTCACATTTTCTAGATAAATACCCGGATATGGATGGAATAGTTGAGATTTCTCTTGGTATCCAATATTTTCCTTTGAATTCAACTTTATTTATTACAATAACATAACACAGATGTGTTTCCGAAAATTAATTATAAGACTGGTGTAGCATTCCATAATAAAGGTTAGGATCCTTGGTAATTGGCATTTTGGCTGCCAGGATGAAAGCATAAAACCATGCCATATATATTTATATATTTTTAACAAAACTAAAATAGCAACAAAATAAAAGATCATTGTAGTAACAAAGAGAAACTGAATTCCTGAGGAAATGTTTCTATGGTAGTGGGTGAAATTCTGTTCCTCAGAAAAGTTAGACAATGCTTAATGTTTGCTGTGTATCTGCAGAAATGAATCTCAAACGACATAAAGTTGTCTAGTATCCTCCAAGCATTATTTACGGAAACATGCTAAGTTGGTTTATAAGAACTATAGTACCATCTATTCCGTTCAAACCATTAAATATTAGGACAACATTCAAATGTGCTCTACTTGCGTTTTTTAAATCTTATATACAAGATGAATTGGTCTGTTTGTTTGTTTGTCCGGTTATGCATTCGGAAACCCGTGCACTAATTAGGATGAAACCAACACACAGTGGTCCACTTGGCTCCTGGTTAGGTTTTTGGGGTCCCGGTCGGACCTCCCGTTTGTGTACACTGGGCAAAATTTTGACTAGTAGAGTCTGTTCTGAGCCTTCGACTGGATGGATTTAAGCAAAAACTTCACAGAGTGATAACATTGGATTCTGGAGGACTTCCAGTTCCGGCTCCCATATGAACGGGTGCCAGCCAGCACAGCACGCAGCGCCGCGTAAGTGGCTCAAATCCCGGCGGTTCCCGCAGCTTAGGTAAGGGGAAGGCTTCCTCCACCATATGGAGAAGTTTCTCACCTCTCCCATGCCGGCAAAGCAGCAGAGATCCCGCTCTGAGCGGCGGCGGGCAGAAAACAATATGGCCGCCGCACCGAACTCACTGGAGGGTACACAGCCGCTAGATGACGGTTCTCAGCCTGCCTCCCCTGACCCTGCAGCTCCGGTCTCGTATGGAGATGTGGTGAAAGCAATTCAGGTAATGATGGGGCCCCTCATGGAAGCGCACGCTGCTAAGCTGACACAGGTGGCGCAGGACATTAAGTCTCAGCTGAAACAGCTGTACCAGAGAGTATTATCCTCTGAGCAAAGATTGGGGGATGTATTCCAAGATGTGGCGGAATTGAAAATGAATGCTGACACTACGCAGAAATCTTATTATCAAGTTATGAATAAATTAGATGACCTGGAAAACAGGATCAGGGGCTTAGCAGAATCCCTTAAAGGGCCAGACCTATACCGTTTTTTACAAGTGTCCCTCCCGGAGTTGTTGGAATTCAAGAAGCATGTGCAGACATGGTAGTGGAGAGGGCCCACCACCTGGGTCCGCCCAAAACGGGTCAGAATGCGAGGCCACGTGTGGTGATTTTTCGTTGTTTAAACTTTCTTCACAAAGAAGCTATTTGGTCTGCTTCCAGGAGACACAGGGCTCTTTCATGGGATGGTGGTTACATTCGTCTTTTTCAGGATTACTCCGCAGAAGTATCCCGAGCTTGCAGGGACTTCTCTCAGATTTGCTCCCGCCTGGTCCAGAAGGGCAGAAAGTTTGCACTGCTGTACCCCGCACGTTTACGGCTCTTTGAGGGGGACTCTTTGAGGGACTTTTCCAATACAGCTGACGTGGCTGGGTATTTATCTGAAGGCCAGAAATCGGGACATTCGTCTTCTCCTAATTCTCCACGTTCCACATCATAGGCCCTGAGTCGGGGATTGCATGCGGTACCGGTTGGATGGTCTGGGGTTCCGGGCAGGACTGTTCATTTACTGGACATTTGTATGGCATCCACGAGCTGGGAATTACTGCCTAAAAGTTTACCATTTAGTTCAAATGTATCTGGCACCCTCTTTTTCAGTTTAATCTGTTCGGTTGGGCTGGGGGGGAAGCTGGGATTTTCATTTCCCTCTTTGACTGTTGCTAATGGCTGGGGTGTGCTAGGGGTTAGCTTGCCATGTTTTAAGTTTGCCTTACGAGTTATATATGGCTGGAAGTTCTTATTTCTTGGACGGAAGAGGCGCGTTGTTGCCTCATGTCCTGTTATGTTTCTTTTTTCTATGTGTTTCCCTATTTGTGTCTTGTCCTGTCTCCCTTGTATATCTGCACAAGTGTCGCGATGGAATAAGTAGCGGTGGCTGGACCACTGATTCCGTTATGTTCTCGTCATTGCTTCAATGGTATTGTTTAGATAGGTTGCATGTCTTCTATAACAATTAGCACGTGGAATGTGGGGGGTATTAACTCCCCGGCTAAGAGGAAAAAGATCCTTATGTATTTGAACAAGCTCCGTATTGATATAGCGTTTTTACAGGAAATGCATCTCCTCCCTCTAGAGATTGCCAAACTTAACACACTTCGGTGGTCGGTATCGACCTCTGCCTCATACACCTATAAGGCTCGGGGGTGGTCATCTTACTTAGACAGTCATTGTCTCATAATGTTCATTCTGTGCATGTTGACCCGCAGGGTCGGTATGTTATTGTAGACGTTACAGTAGACTGCACACGCTTATTACTATGCAACATATATGCTCCGAATAACCGTCCCAAAGCATTTTTCTTAGATGTGCTAAGCAAATTGTATGGTCACACTGATTATAATATTGTGTTGGGGGGGATTTCAATGTGGTTTTGTCCCCTTTCTTAGATAGGAATTTGGTTGCGGGTCGGGGGACTAGCTCCCCGAAAGTTGGTATCCCGTATATGGCACGCCGACTGCAGGTGGTGGATGTGTGGAGGGCATGCTATCCGCTTGAATGGGATTATACTTGCTTATCTGCTGCTTATGGCACGCTCTCCCGCATTGACTACCTGCTGTTGTCAGAACATATGTTCCCTAAAGTAATGGATGCTAGGATTGAAGCTATTAGTATCTCTGATCATGCTCTGTGCTGGTGCGAGTAGACAAGGGTCCAGTGAGGCAATGGCATTTCCCGGCTCATCTGGCTAATTCATTGAAATTTCGTAACATGTTGGAAGCAGCATGGTTAGATTACAAGAGTAATAATGCTAGTTTTGAGTCTGAGAAGCCTCTGACGTTCTGGCAGGCGTCTAAGCCCGTTATGAGAGGGGTTATTCTGTCTTATTGCGCACACATGGATAGACAATTAGATGGCTCTTACTTGGAAGCCCAGGCTGACTTGACAATTTCCTTCCAAAGGTTTAAGCAATCCTCGACCCCCACTAATAGGGCAGATTACAATAATAAAAAGGCCATTTTTGATAATATTCTGAATCATTTGGAAGCCAAACATACCTTTTATAGGAATGCCTCCTTTTACAGATATGGTAATAAACCGGGTAAATTGTTGTCCTTTTTATTGAAAGGGCGTCACTCTTCTTCGGTAATTAAATCCATCCGCACGGGTGACGGTACTAGAGTCAGGACTAATGCCAAGATTACTGAAGTGCTGAGTTCTTTCTATTCCCAATTGTATTCTCAGCCTCTTAGTAATTTACCCAATAGAGAGGCTTTTTGGGCTAATCTCAATTTACCTTAGATGTCTGACGTTCAAGCCTCTTCCCTCATGGCACCTATTATGGTGGAGGAGGTGGAGAGGGTGATTAAGGCACTGAAGACTGGAAAGGCCCCGGGACCGGACAGCCTCTCCAACGACTATTACAAAATCCAATTGCCCCATATCCGTGACACATTGCAGGTTTTTTTTAATGAGTTGTTTTCAGGTCAGGCCTTAGCTAGCTTCTTTAACTCAGCGTTCCTTAGGGTGCTGCCAAAGCCGGGTAGGGATCAGGAACTACCGGAATCGTATAGGCCCATCTCCCTGCTCAACACGGACTATAAGTTATTTACAAATATATTAGCTGACAGGATTAAACTTATTTTGCCCTCTATTGTACACCCTGATCAGTCGGGATTCATTCGGGTCCGTCAGGGTGTTGTCAATATCAGAAAAGTCTTAACAGTGATGCAAGGGTTACAGTCTTCCTCAGATAATGACACCAATGTTATCCTATCACTTGATGCCGAAAAGGCATTCGATATGGTGACTTGGGACCGTTTATTTGATACCCTACATAGGTTTGGGGCCCCGTGTGCCTTTGTAGATGTGCTGACCCGCTTATACAAAGACCCTGCCACACAGATGTTAGGAAATGGTTATATTTCTTCCCCCTTTTACATTCAGAGAGGCACTCGCCAGGGATGCCCCTTGTCCCCACTGCTTTTTGCTCTGGCCCTGGCGATAGCTCTCAGAGGCGCGTCTTCCTTTAGAGGCATTTATGTTGGCAGACTGGAGGTTAAGATAGCATTGTTTGCTGATGATATGTTGCTGTTCATCTCTGACCCCAGCAACTTAATAGGACCTATTGTCTCCATCATTGACGGCTTTGGATCTTTTGCAGGTTACAAAGTAAATCTTTCCAAATCGGAACTGATGCCTCTATCGGGAGATGCGTCTTCTTTTAATGATCACCCCGTTTTATCTCAGTTTCCTAGGACCCAGAGGGTTCTTAAGTATTTGGGGATAATGATCCCCACGTCATTGGAATCGTTGTATACAGTTAATGTAGTAACGGTCTTGACAGCTATCCGCGATCTCCTGAACGGGTGGGTTAATTTGCCTCTGTCTTTGCTGGGTAGGGCCACTGTACTTAAAAGCGTGGTGTTTCCGAAGCTCTCATATATACTGCAGATGTTGCCATTACGCCTTACAAAAAAGGACTGCAAGTCTGGAAACTCCATGTTCTCTAGATTTCTATGGGGAGGGAGGAAGCCTAGAATCTCTTATGCTAAACTTCAGCTGCCACGTGCGGAGGGGGGGTTGGGGATTCCAGACTTGGAGGTTTTCAGTAGAGCAGTGACAAAGCCTATAATATATCCTATATTAAACACTCTAAAAGGTTAATGAACACAGTACGCAATTGGCGTATGGAATACCGTAAGAGTACGCACGTAGCGTAACAAACGCTTAGCCGTGAACGAGACGCACGAGCGGCACGGTCGCTCACGGCTTAAAACGTAAAGGCAAGCACGCTATAGGCTGCCGGTTACCGTAATGATACACTATCAGCGTAGCGGACGCTCGAGACCACGAGGAGATCACGAGCGGCGCTGACGCTCACAGAGTTAAACCTTTGTAACAGTGATAAGGTGTAAATGCAACACAGTGTAACCTTGTTAGTTTAAAAGCTGTATGAGCGACTCTTACGCTCTGAGAACCCTTTAGCAATATAATAAACACTCAAATACCGGTCTAAGGGTCTAACACCTTTTAAGGGAATGAATGAACGTTCAATTGCAAAAGAATACACATTACAAGTTATACACTACCAAACTAACATAAAAATACCTAACCGAGTTACTACACATTAAAATACAACAAAGACACAATTACATTTAAAAGGGGGAAAGGAGAGAGAGAATGGCTTACAACAAAATAGGAGATAAATATGGTTGCAGAGAACTTACGCACAAGGGGAACAATCTCAAGCGCCTTTCTGGATATCCAGCTCCCGATTATCAGTGATGAGAACCGTTGAAAAGAGTAGAGAGCTGGCCCAGGTCGGCTTGTCTTTATATACACTTACATACAGTACAGTACAATGGTCCCTACATTCTTATTGTTCATTGGACACAGGAATCCGTCTCCGCATTATAACAAAAGGTCATAGGTTGGTTCATACAGGTGGGCTGTGACTATTTCAAACTGCTCAGCTGGGAGGGAAACTGGGTTTCCCGCCGCATGGGTAATAAAGTGCAAATATAGTAAATGTCCATAAACTTCTTATGTCCATAACTATACACACGAGCGAGTAATCCGCTTCAAACCAACACCAGAATATTGCTAATTATATTCTCTTCCGATGGATACTAAACACCACTGTGTAACCCCTGTCTGACCCTTCCTATCAAACAAAGAGGAATCTCTTTGTCCCCGAACATGCTATATTAACTAAACTTTCAGATTCTATCAAAGGGACCATAATCTACAAAATACATTATATGACTAAATTATGTTCCGATTGAGTCGCCCGCTAGACGCACACAAACTCTACCGTAAATGCGCATACCGTGCGCCTGCGAGTGCACGCGACCGCGAGTATACGCACGCACGGGAGAGCTCATGCTCGTGCAGCGGGCACACGCATGAGGTGCATATATGGCAATGTGCAGCGTGATATTTTTCTGACTTTGACAGCAGTGATGTTCCGTTATGTCACGGACTGGTTATGGCACAGGAACTGTTTGCCCCCTTTTCCCCCAGCGCTCTCTTTCACACCCCAAAAAACAAACTGCCGGTAGCTTTCAGGACGAATATTATTCGTTCTGATACTCATGGAGCCTGGCACTTTTCCAATTCTAAATTACATGGACACCCAACCTCCTCCTGTTACACAACTTTCTGTGGGAACCCTCGCTTTAGCCCTGGGCTGGAAAATGCTACTTTCAAGCAGTGGTGGGAGCGGGGAATTTCGTCTATTAGAGATGTATTTGACCCTGGTGGGCGCCACATGCTGTCCTTTGAGGAATTGAAATCCAGATACGGTATATCGAATTCCAATTTCTATATGTACTTGCAAGCCCGACATTTTATCACTACTATGGCCGCCCCTATGCCCTCTCTAGACATCCCGGATCCGATAGTTGCCCTCCTCACTCTCACGAATGCCTCTACCTACTGATTATCATATTATTATGATCATATACGGGTGGTGCAGGCGGAAAAGCTATGGAACCGTACGGTTTCTAATTGGGAGGGGGATATACCGGGCTTCCCAACTCATCCAATCTTATTGAGATCCTGTCAGTCTACATTTAAATATTTGCACTCGGCTCAGCATCAGGAAGTATATATTAAGTTACTACATAGGGCTTATATTGCCCAGCCCAAAGAGCGCATATGATTCCAGATGGGACTAGTGAGTGCTTAAAATGCCGTGTGTCACGGGCCTCCTTTTTTCATTGTTTTTGGACATGTGGGAAAATTGCTACGTTTTGGAACAAAGTCATTGGCCAATATTTACTAATATTCGTGTTTGATTCGGTTTGGGTAGTGTTTAAACTCGTTTTGTATCGGGTGCATTTTCATGCAACTTTTTGAATCCATATACGCAAAGTTACGAAGCAGTCGACTTTATGGTTTTTCGAGTTTTCCGATGTCGATGCCAGTGGGGGGTTTTTGGCACATTTACGGCCGTCATTGTCGTTTGCGTACGTGTTTTTGTTGGATTTGCAGCTTTTTTTCCTAAGTTAAACGCGGCAGGGTTTTTTTTTTCCGCGGCCGCATTTTCACTTTCAGTTTCGATTTTTATCCCCGTTCATGATTGGTTGTGTTTCAGATGGTAGGAGTGTCTGTGCGCAACCATATAAATACGCCCCAAACCGTCCGCACCTCGTGGGTTTAGTTAGTGGTGAGGAGGAGGGAGGTTGTGCTGTGGAGGTAGGTGAATTTGTGGTTTGGTGAGGAGTGTTGGTAGCGATTTCTGAGTGTGGTATTGTGTTTGAAAGTCGTCTTGTCATTCTTGTTGTCTTGTATTTTGTGGTTTTGTCTCATTTTTAGTCCAAGTTATTTTTCTTTATAGTCCCTTGTCAGTGTTTGTGTGGGTGTGTGTGTGAGTTGTGTAGTGGTAGTGGAGGAGTGTGTTGTTTGTCTTTTTTTTTCCTGTGTTAACTGTGTAGACACACAATTATGTGTGACTCAGAGGGGGAGGGTGTGAATGAGGGGGAGGAGGTCGGTCAGGTGGAGGAGGTGAGTGTTAGTGAGGTTAGTGAGGTGGAGGAGGTGGGTGAGGTTGCTGCAGCAGCCTCAAGTGACATTGACAGTCAGAGTGCTCCGCAGCCACGCACCACTACTAAGACTGGGCGGAATGTTAAGTTTAGTTTTGCAGAAAATGTGGCATTGGTGCGTGAGCTGATGAAGTATCAGAGGCAGCTATTTGGCCCTGAGTCTGCCAAGGTGCCAACACAGAGGAAGACTGTGTTGTGGTCGAAAGTAGTTGCTGCTGTCAATAGTGAGGGGGTGGTCAAGCGGACGGAGGACACATGCCGCAAACGGTACTATGACATAAAACGACGTGTCAAGTCCAAAATGGCCATGGAGGCCAAGTCTGCTCGGAAAACCGGTGGTGGGCAGCCCTATATAGCAAGTTATCTGGAGTATGAGGAGCCCATGCGGAGTGTAATACCTCCTGAAGTTGTCTCTGCAACCCATGTCCGGGATTCAGATAGGCCAAAGAAGAATGGTGAGCATGTGGTTTTTTTTTTTTTTGGGCTTGTATTTGTACCGTGACACCATACTGCATATTTTTTTACCCAAAAATTAGTTTTTTAAATATTTTGGACATATACTGGTAATGTGTCTTTGGAGTGCCACATCACAGAGCAAATTAGATATTGCATCTGTAATATTTTTAAAATCAATACAAAATGAAGTTGTCTTTTAAAAAAAAACAAAAAACCTTTACTTGAACTTGTGGCCTATGTCAGTGTCCTGTACATGTTTGGTTTTCTTGATGTTGCCATAGTGCATATGTGTTTTGGTTGTTTTTTGTGTTTAATTTTTGGCTTTCTGGTCCTTATGTTTGTTTGAATTAAAAACCAAGCATTTCTAAATGTAAAACTGTTTATAAGCACAATGGGTGGATCTATACACAATAGCATGATTTATGAATATATCTCATTTTATACAGTGTCTGAAAAAAGCAGTACTACTCATCGGCCAGTAAATCCTAACACATCTGATGATGATGACGCTGCGGAAGCAGGTAAAGTGTCCATTGTAGTATAGGGTATGCTTGTAAAGGAATGGCCATAACAAAATTGCACTTTCATTAAAATGTCCATCAAAAGAAGTATGGAGCAGCAGAAGTGGCTCTTCTGGAAGACATCACCACAAGAAACCTGTGGCGGAAAAGAAAGCAAGGTCGTCTGTCCCGGCACAAACACAGCAGGCTACCCCGCCACGAAGATTATCGTCCGTATGTTCGGTGCCCCCACTCCAAATTATGGACACACCTCCAAGACGTCATCCACACTCCCCTCATCTTGATTGTGAGTATCAAACTGGAATCAAAGTGAAAAATGTCAGAACATAATCATAATCAGTCATAACCGCATTAAGTCAAAACACTTCCAAAACAAAAATACTTACCGAAGTAAGTAAAAGCTGAAATGGAATCCAAACTAATTGTCCTTGTCCACATCCAGTAAAGATATGTATGTCCACTTGAGTCATACAGTATGACATTGGGTATAAGATGCTGCAACAAAAAAGCATGTTGGTTTTTTTGTTAAAAGTTTTTTTTGTTCTGAAATTCTCATGTGTGCTTGAGGTTACATTGCAAAATACATTCAAAAACATTACTATGTTTGTTGGAACAAAGCTATAAGGTAACACATTATGTATTACAATGTTTTTTTATGGTGGAGTATGTGTGAGCTTCAATAAAACTAAAGTGTTTGCTTTCACAATTAAGTAACCAGTCACATTTGCCACAAACAGGCATATGTATGCATTTAAGCTATGAGTGATGATGTTGCTAGGCAGAATAGTTGAAAGCAACAGTGAATGACATGTGTTCCATGTGTAGTGTTTTTTTATCATTTCACAAACATATGGATAGCTAACGTAGATATGTTTAATATTTCAGCTTCGAGTCCTGGGAACAGGATCCCTCTGCAACAACACCAACACAGTGACATGGAGGAGACAAACATCTTAGAAATGCAGCCATTAATGCAAGGAATGAGCCCCCCAGCACCTGTGAGTACACCACCACAGCAAAGCACACCACCACCACAACACAGCCCAACAACACCAGGAACACAAGGCCCTGATCAGGTGTTTTGGACTATTTGGGCTAGACAGCAGGCCACTAATGAAGATTGCCTGCGTAAGCAGACACAAATGTTTGCAAGCCTACCATCTCACCTCAGAAGAATCTCAAGAAATCTGAGTCGACAAAATGAGCAAACAACCAGAATAGGCAATACCATGGAAGTCATGCGTACAGACATTACACAGGTCATGGGCAACTTACAGCGCATAATGGAAGAACAGCACAGACTAATGGAAGAACAGCACAGACAACAGCAAAGTTATATGAACATTTTTCAAAACAGTCAAAAGATTAATGAAAGTTTAATCAGAATAGTAGACAATCAAAATGCTGCTACACGTGAACTCAATGCCACCCTCACTAACCTGAATGAAACTCTCAGATGCATGCACCAACAGCAAACAACCAGCAGTTCTGGTACGACTACTCCAAATATCACGCCAGTCTCATCACCACCAAGACGGTCCACCAGAGCACGCCAACATGACAGTGCTAAAGGCAAAGGCCAGGACAAGCAACCACCCAAAAAAACGTAAAAAAACAAGTTACACATTTGTGATAATTAACACAAAATAGTTTGCAAGTGTTTTTGATGGTTTACAAAATATCACACTTAGCTCCTTGACCCTTTTTTTAACATCATTAATTATAAGTGGGCCAAAATAATAGAAAAAAATAGTACGCACATTTATTCCTTTTCTTTTTTTTAGGGTATTGGAGGAGGAAAAAGTTGATGTAGCCACACATACATGTTAGCAGGAAGTAAACTGACCACTTGATTTTTTTCTAATCATTACTCTTTCTAGATTCCAATCATTCTCTTTGCCTGCAAATACAATAATTGCCTGCCAGGCTGAATGTCTTTAGCAGGAAGTAAACTGACCACTTGATTTTTTTCTAATCATTACTCTTTCTAGATTCCAATCATTCTCTTTGCCTGCAGATACAATAATTGCCTGCCAGGCTGAATGTCTTTAGCAGGAAGTAAACTGACCACTTGATTTTTTTCTAATCATTACTCTTTCTAGATTCCAATCATTCTCTTTGCCTGCAGATACAATAATTGCCTGCCAGGCTGAATGTCTTTAGCAGGAAGTAAACTGACCACTTGATTTTTTTCTAATCATTACTCTTCCTAGATTCCAATCATTCTCTTTGCCTGCAGACAATCCAAATTACAATGTTAGTGATACATATCTTAGCTATCTTATCTATACAACATTACAAGATGAACTCAATTGAGTGGCGTAAAAAGCTTGTAATATGTTGCCTTTGTTTTGTTTATAAAACATTGTCCAAATGAATATCAGTATTGTTGGGACATGTTTGTGTGTGTTAAAAATTATTAAGTATGTTTTTACACATGATGCATAAACAAACAAATATGTACTTTTACCCTTAAAAAAAAGTGTACAATAATGTATATGTGTGGCAAACTGTGTATTTACTTACACATCATCAAGTTTACAGCATCAAACATTAGGAAATAAATTATTCCTGATTACAGTAAGTTTGTGAGTCTTAAATATGATGGTGCATCACACATAGGGACACATGTTTTCCTCAAGGCTAACATATTATATGTTGAGGAGTGTTTTTTGGGAAAACAGGTTCTCAAACTCGGCCATCAGGAACCCACACAGTGCATGTTTTGCAGGTCTACTCACAGAATCACAAGTGACATAATTAGCTCCACCTGTGAACCTTTTAACATATGTCTGTGAGTAATTCATACACCTGTGCTTCTACTGTGTTACTTGAAAAACATGCACTGTGT
This sequence comes from Pseudophryne corroboree, assembly GCF_028390025.1. Taxonomy (NCBI): domain Eukaryota; kingdom Metazoa; phylum Chordata; class Amphibia; order Anura; family Myobatrachidae; genus Pseudophryne; species Pseudophryne corroboree. The sequence goes on from NC_086447.1 coordinate 787,736,051, forward strand.
GTGGTCCTGAGGGCCGAGTTTGTGAACCTGTGCATTAGGACATTACACACAATGATAAAGTAAAATACTAAATGGTTGATGTTGGCTTGTAAGAAATTAGCACTGCAAGATTTCGAACACTTATCCAGACTTAATGCATGCCACTCATAATCTATTGTTTTGATATTAAAAAAACACACAATACACATGCAACATTTTTTAAGCATATAGCGAGGGTATGTTTGTATGTGTCAAGGAGACAGACACATTCAGAGTAATGGATTTTGGCAAGAAACACAAAACATCTATTTATGAAGACACAACAAATGAAATAAGCAAACCAAGCTTACCTTAGAATAGCGATTTATGATCTGTTGCCTAACCTGCCTCCCTACATCAGTACTCCAAGTATCACCAGATGTCTCTAATTCCTCTGCTTGCTGGCTGCTTTCTTCCTCCTCCTCCTCCTCCTCAACATGTGGCAGATGTTGTTGCAAACACATGTTATGAAGAAAGCAGCAGCAGAACACAATTTGAGTCACCTTGGAGGGACTATACAACAAAAGGCCACCAGACTTATCCAGACACCGAAACGTAGATTTCAGCACACCAAAACATCTTTCTATCACATTCCGCGTGGACTTATGTGCATTATTGTAATTGTGTTCAGCAGGGGTATCAGGTCGGGACAATGGAGTTAGAAGCCAAGAGTAACAGCCATATCCTCCATCACCTAAAAGACAGATATAGTAACATGAATCATGTTAAGATACAGCAACACATAAGTAACACACTGTGGGGCAGATGTATTAACCTGTAGAAGGCATAAGGAAGTGAAAAACAAGTGATATGTGCAAGGTAAAAAAGGCAGCAGACAATCTGTTCCTAAATGTTAATTTACATATTGGAGCAGATTGGCAGGTGCCTTTATCACCTTGCACAGATCACTGGTTTCTCACTTCCTTATGCCTTCTACAGGTTAATACATCTGCCCCTGTATTTGGACAAAGTATACGCAGGCCTACACATATCAAATTACATACCCAGCAGCCATCCATCTGGCATTTGTCCGTCCTCAAACTTATCAAAGAGGGATGACTGACTGAGGATGAAGGAGTCATGGCAGCCCCCAGGGTAACCAGCAACAACACATTATTTTGAGATTTGAATCACAAACCACCTGCACATTTGTGGAGTGTTGAAATGGTGGTTAGTATATATGTGCTGCCTGCCCATAGGTGGTCTCAGCTGAATGTGTGTGCAATCTATGGCTCCAAGCACATTGGGCATGCCAGCCAGCTCATAGAAATCTACCCTGACGGCATGCCACTGAGACTCCTGGGTAGGGAAGCAGATTGAGGCCTCGATGTGGGGCTGCAAAACAGCCAAAACCTGTGTGAACATTTTAACGAACAATAAACTTGAGATTTTAGGACAGACCTGGCCACCGAGAAATTAAAACAAACACAAAACAGAAGAGGTTGTTAGGTATACATCACCTGTATTAAGATTCTTGAAAATGAGGGCTGTGAGATTCCTATGACATCCCCAGACACAGCCTGAAAGCTGCCAGTAGCCATAAAGTGCAACACAGCCAGGAGTTTGTGCAGGCCTGAGACAGGGCGAGAGCGTGCTGTCTCAGGGTCTAGGCCCAGTTTGACAAGGTAATACAGACGGAAAATGTTGTTACGATTTAGACGGAACATCTGTATGACCTTATCATCGGACAATGCGTTCAAGTTTAAACGCCCCCTAAAAAAATGAGGCCTGCGCAGCCTCCGCGGAACCTGTACAACCTGCTGACCATGTTCATTTTCTTGGCCCTGGGTACTTACAGGCTGATGTCTGAGTCTGAGGAATCCCACAGCACACAAAAGATCACTGTCCCACAGTCCTGCTGCCATTTCTCAGTGTAGGTGTATTGAAATGGGCCTAACATCCTTTTATAGGCATCCTAATTCAGGTGTCAGTGATTTTTTATTGCCAACACGACTGAAAAAAGCAGGTCTATTTTTTTGCCGCTTTTTTTAACGAATCGCAAAAAAATACGACCGCATTTGAGCCCTCAGAGACTAACACCCAAATACGAATGAATAGTGAATTCCCGTATTCTATGAAATAACAGCCGCGTTTGACCGATGGTCTATTCATTCGTATTTCGGGACGTTGTCAGTCAAACCATTACGAATAGACCAGACACTGCCGAGATTGGTGCTTAGTGAATTCCCGGATTGGGACTTAGAAAAAAAAACACAAATCGACCAAACTCGGATTTTTAGTAAATACTGGCCATTGTCATCAAGGGAATGAAGTCCTGTGCTATAGGACGAAATGCGTTGGAACTGGAACTTGCTGCCTAACCCTGAATCTCCCTAAGTGGACAGATAAGCTGTTTTTATTTATATTTCCTGTACGTTTGCTACCTGCATTTGCTCCAGGATTTTATTCCTATTTGTCATACTTTCGCCATTAGATTGGGAATTGCTGTTTCAGCCTTCTTTCCCTGAGTGGACAGATAAGCTGTTTTTATTGATTTATCTTGTACGTTTGCTACCTACACGTGCTTCAGGATTGTTATTAAATTGCCTTTTATCTTAACCATTATCTCACTCAAATGTCTGGGACCAGCAAGGTTCCTAACTAAGAAATAATTGGTTTATGCAGTACCCACTATGTTCTCTTTTCTTCTCTTTAATTTACATGCATCAAAGTGTCATCAGAATTGAAGACGTGTAGAGAGATAAGTTATTCTCTGTAAAATTTCACACTATTTCACGTCTCACATGGTGAATTATCACGCATCTAATTATTTGTATGCCAAAACATCAGTAGGCGCTCTTGTGCACTTAATTTTTTGCATTTCTGTATCTGCTATTGGGCAGGAGCTGCCACCACAGATAGGTGGGGGGTGTTGAATTGGTTTCAGCTATACCGAATATTCGGTTTTTGTTTATATTAGGATCGTCCCAGGCGCTATTCTCCATTTTTTCACACACACACACACACACATATATATATATATATATATATAAATATATACTCCAATTATACATTTTAATGTAATATGTTAGAAAACACTTGGATGCCATCTAGACTCTGAAGAATTTACTAAGCTACTATAGCTACAGTCTGTCTAGCTGATCAAAACTATAACTACCCTCGTCAATGTTTAGCAATTGTCTTAGCATGATAGGTTGTCATGTGTACAGGGCCGGATTAAAACTTCTGGGGAGGCACAGAGCACTTAACTACTTGCCTGGCATGGTCGCAACAGATGCGACCATACCTGCAATTGCTCTATCTGACCTGGTCATACAGGATGCGGCCGGTCAGATATAGAGTGTTAGCAGCAGCAGGGAAGGGAAACTACCCTCCGCTGCTGCTGTCAGAGGGACCGGAAAGGTCCCTCTGCCTCCCTGCACTCTCCCCCACTGATTGCTGTGCTGACGATTCTTGCTGATCAGTCAGCACAGCAGGATCATCCCCCTCCAGCGGCTGCAGATAATTGCAGCTGCTGGGGAGTGTAAATGAACCCTCCCAAGCCACCCCCAGACCCCGCACTGTATACCTGGAGGCTGTCATAGCTTTCAAAATTAAAGCATCGATGGCCGCAATGTTCCGATGGTCACTATGTTCTAGATCAATGTTTCGATATTTGAGGGGAAACATTTTTAAAAAATCTTTTTTTTTACCTAAAATCAATTGCGGTAGGGTTAAATTCATGTTCTTCTCCTAATTCACTCAGAAAAAAACCCAGACAATTTCAGAGCGGTTTTTGGCAAAATAAATCATCAGTTAAGTGGTTAACATATGGGGGAACCACTATGATCTAAAATTAAGAGCATAGCGTCATCATACATGAGAGCTTTAAAAGTAGGTTTATTTCCATCAAAAAGGTATATTTATTTGAAATGTACTCAAATACAATAATGCAAATATATATATATATATATTTTTTTTTTTAAATATGTGCATATAGTACATGCCAAAATATATGAACACATTTAGTAGAGATGAGCGCCGGAAATTTTTCGGGTTTTGTGTTTTGGTTTTGGGTTCGGATCCGCGGCCGTGTTTTGGGTTCGACCGCGTTTTGGCAAAACCTCACCGAATTTTTTTTGTCGGATTCGTGTGTTTTGGATTCGGGTGTTTTTTTCAAAAAACCCTAAAAAACAGCTTAAATCATAGAATTTGGGGGTCATTTTGATCCCAAAGTATTATTAACCTCAAAAACCATAATTTCCACTAATTTTCAGTCTATTCTGAATACCTCACACCTCACAATATTATTTTTAGTCCTAAAATTTGCACCTAGGTCGCTGGATGACTAAGCTAAGCGACCCTAGTGGCCGACACAAACACCGTGCCCATCTAGGAGTGGCACTGCAGTGTCACGCAGGATGTCCCTTCCAAAAAACCCTCCCCAAACAGCACATGACGCAAAGAAAAAAAGAGGCGCAATGAGGTAGCTGACTGTGTGAGTAAGATAAGCGACCCTAGTGGCCAACACAAACACCGGGCCCATCTAGGAGTGGCACTGCAGTGTCACGCAGGATGTCCCTTCCAAAAAACCCTCCCCAAACAGCACATGACGCAAAGAAAAAAAGAGGCGCAATGAGGTAGCTGACTGTGTGAGTAAGATAAGCGACCCTAGTGGCCGACACAAACACCGGGCCCATCTAGGAGTGGCACTGCAGTGTCACGCAGGATGTCCCTTCCAAAAAACCCTCCCCAAACAGCACATGACGCAAAGAAAAAAAGAGGCGCAATGAGGTAGCTGTGTGAGTAAGATAAGCGACCCTAGTGGCCGACACAAACACCGGGCCCATCTAGGAGTGGCACTGCAGTGTCACGCAGGATGTCCCTTCCAAAAAACCCTCCCCAAACAGCACATGACGCAAAGAAAAAAAGAGGCGCAATGAGGTAGCTGACTGTGTGAGTAAGATAAGCGACCCTAGTGGCCGACACAAACACCGGGCCCATCTAGGAGTGGCACTGCAGTGTCACGCAGGATGGCCCTTCCAAAAAACCCTCCCCAAACAGCACATGACGCAAAGAAAAAGAAAAGAAAAAAGAGGTGCAAGATGGAATTGTCCTTGGGCCCTCCCACCCACCCTTATGTTGTATAAACAAAACAGGACATGCACACTTTAACCAACCCATCATTTCAGTGACAGGGTCTGCCACACGACTGTGACTGATATGACGGGTTGGTTTGGACCCCCCCCCCCAAAAAGAAGCAATTAATCTCTCCTTGCACAAACTGGCTCTACAGAGGCAAGATGTCCACCTCATCATCATCCTCCGATATATCACCGTGTACATCCCCCTCCTCACAGATTATCAATTCGTCCCCACTGGAATCCACCATCTCAGCTCCCTGTGTACTTTGTGGAGGCAATTGCTGCTGGTCAATGTCTCCGCGGAGGAATTGATTATAATTCATTTTAATGAACATCATCTTCTCCACATTTTCTGGATGTAACCTCGTACGCCGATTGCTGACAAGGTGAGCGGCGGCACTAAACACTCTTTCGGAGTACACACTTGTGGGAGGGCAACTTAGGTAGAATAAAGCCAGTTTGTGCAAGGGCCTCCAAATTGCCTCTTTTTCCTGCCAGTATAAGTACGGACTGTGTGACGTGCCTACTTGGATGCGGTCACTCATATAATCCTCCACCATTCTTTCAATGTTGAGAGAATCATATGCAGTGACAGTAGACGACATGTCCGTAATCGTTGTCAGGTCCTTCAGTCCGGACCAGATGTCAGCATCAGCAGTCGCTCCAGACTGCCCTGCATCACCGCCAGCGGGTGGGCTCGGAATTCTGAGCCTTTTCCTCGCACCCCCAGTTGCGGGAGAATGTGAAGGAGGAGATGTTGACAGGTCGCGTTCCGCTTGACTTGACAATTTTCTCACCAGCAGGTCTTTCAACTAGAGATGAGCGCCTGAAATTTTTCGGGTTTTGTGTTTTGGTTTTGGGTTCGGTTCCGCGGCCGTGTTTTGGGTTCGACCGCGTTTTGGCAAAACCTCACCGAATTTTTTTTGTCGGATTCGGGTGTGTTTTGGATTCGGGTGTTTTTTTTCAAAAAACCCTAAAAAACAGCTTAAATCATAGAATTTGGGGGTCATTTTGATCCCAAAGTATTATTAACCTCAAAAACCATAATTTCCACTCATTTTCAGTCTATTCTGAATACCTCACACCTCACAATATTATTTTTAGTCCTAAAATTTGCACCTAGGTCGCTGGATGACTAAGCTAAGCGACCCAAGTGGCCGACACAAACACCGTGCCCATCTAGGAGTGGCACTGCAGTGTCACGCAGGATGGCCCTTCCAAAAAACCCTCCCCAAACAGCACATGACGCAAAGAAAAAAAGAGGCGAAATGAGGTAGCTGTGTGAGTAAGATAAGCGACCCTAGTGGCCGACACAAACACTGTGCCCATCTAGGAGTGGCACTGCAGTGTCACGCAGGATGGCCCTTCCAAAAAACCCTCCCCAAACAGCACATGACGCAAAGAAAAAAAGAGGCGCAATGAGGTAGCTGTGTGAGTAAGATAAGCGACCCTAGTGGCCGACATAAACACCGGGCCCATCTAGGAGTGGCACTGCAGTGTCACGCAGGATGTCCCTTCCAAAAAACCCTCCCCAAACAGCACATGACGCAAAGAAAAAAAGAGGCGCAATGAGGTAGCTGACTGTGTGAGTAAGATAAGCGACCCTAGTGGCCGACACAAACACCGGGCCCATCTAGGAGTGGCACTGCAGTGTCACGCAGGATGTCCCTTCCAAAAAACCCTCCCCAAACAGCACATGACGCAAAGAAAAAAAGAGGCGCAATGAGGTAGCTGACTGTGTGAGTAAGATAAGCGACCCTAGTGGCCGACACAAACACCGGGCCCATCTAGGAGTGGCACTGCAGTGTCACGCAGGATGTCCCTTCCAAAAAACCCTCCCCAAACAGCACATGACGCAAAGGAAAAAAGAGGCGCAATGAGGTAGCTGACTGTGTGAGTAAGATAAGCGACCCTAGTGGCCGACACAAACACCGGGCCCATCTAGGAGTGGCACTGCAGTGTCACGCAGGATGTCCCTTCCAAAAAACCCTCCCCAAACAGCACATGACGCAAAGAAAAAAAGAGGCGCAATGAGGTAGCTGACTGTGTGAGTAAGATAAGCGACCCTAGTGGCCGACACAAACACCGGGCCCATCTAGGAGTGGCACTGCAGTGTCACGCAGGATGTCCCTTCCAAAAAACCCTCCCCAAACAGCACATGACGCAAAGAAAAAAAGAGGCGCAATGAGGTAGCTGACTGTGTGAGTAAGATAAGCGACCCTAGTGGCCGACACAAACACCGGGCCCATCTAGGAGTGGCACTGCAGTGTAACGCAGGATGTCCCTTCCAAAAAACCCTCCCCAAACAGCACATGACGCAAAGAAAAAAAGAGGCGCAATGAGGTAGCTGACTGTGTGAGTAAGATAAGCGACCCTAGTGGCCGACACAAACACCGGGCCCATCTAGGAGTGGCACTGCAGTGTCACGCAGGATGGCCCTTCCAAAAAACCCTCCCCAAACAGCACATGACGCAAAGAAAAAGAAAAGAAAAAAGAGGTGCAAGATGGAATTGTCCTTGGGCCCTCCCACCCACCCTTATGTTGTATAAACAGGACATGCACACTTTAACCAACCCATCATTTCAGTGACAGGGTCTGCCACACGACTGTGACTGATATGACGGGTTGGTTTGGACCCCCCCCAAAAAAGAAGCAATTAATCTCTCCTTGCACAAACTGGCTCTACAGAGGCAAGATGTCCACCTCATCATCATCCTCCGATATATCACCGTGTACATCCCCCTCCTCACAGATTATCAATTCGTCCCCACTGGAATCCACCATCTCAGCACCCTGTGTACTTTGTGGAGCCAATTGCTGCTGGTGAATGTCTCCACGGAGGAATTGATTATAATTCATTTTAATGAACATCATCTTCTCCACATTTTCTGGATGTAACGTCGTACGCCGATTGCTGACAAGGTGAGCAGCGGCACTAAACACTCTTTCGGAGTACACACTTGTGGGAGGGCAACTTAGGTAGAATAAAGCCAGTTTGTGCAAGGGCCTCCAAATTTCCTCTTTTTCCTGCCAGTATAAGTACGGACTGTGTGACGTGCCTACTTGGATGCGGTCACTCATATAATCCTCCACCATTCTTTCAATGGTGAGAGAATCATATGCAGTGACAGTAGACGACATGTCCGTAATCGTTGTCAGGTCCTTCAGTCCGGACCAGATGTCAGCATCAGCAGTCGCTCCAGACTGCCCTGCATCACCGCCAGCGGGTGGGCTCGGAATTCTGAGCCTTTTCCTCGCACCCCCAGTTGCGGGAGAATGTGAAGGAGGAGATGTTGTTGATAGGTCGCGTTCCGCTTGACTTGACAATTTTCTCACCAGCAGGTCTTTCAACCCCAGCAGACTTGTGTCTGCCGGAAAGAGAGATCCAAGGTAGGCTTTAAATCTAGGATCGAGCACGGTGGCCAAAATGTAGTGCTCTGATTTCAACAGATTGACCACCCGTGAATCCTTGTTAAGCGAATTAAGGGCTCCATCCACAAGTCCCACATGCCTAGCGGAATCGCTCTGTGTTAGCTCCTCCTTCAATGTCTCCAGCTTCTTCTGCAAAAGCCTGATGAGGGGAATGACCTGACTCAGGCTGGCAGTGTCTGAACTGACTTCACGTGTGGCAAGTTCAAAGGGCATCAGAACCTTGCACAACGTTGAAATCATTCTCCACTGCGCTTGAGACAGGTGCATTCCACCTCCTATATCGTGCTCAATTGTATAGGCTTGAATGGCCTTTTGCTGCTCCTCCAACCTCTGAAGCATATAGAGGGTTGAATTCCACCTCGTTACCACTTCTTGCTTCAGATGATGGCAGGGCAGGTTCAGTAGTTTTTGGTGGTGCTCCAGTTTTCTGTACGTGGTGCCTGTACGCCGAAAGTGTCCCGCAATTCTTCTGGCCACCGACAGCATCTCTTGCACGCCCCTGTCGTTTTTTAAAAAATTCTGCACCACCAAATTCAAGGTATGTGCAAAACATGGGACGTGCTGGAATTTGCCCAGATTTAATGCACACACAATATTGCTGGCGTTGTCCGATGCCACAAATCCACAGGAGAGTCCAATTGGGGTAAGCCATTCCGCGATGATCTTCCTCAGTTGCCGTAAGAGGTTTTCAGCTGTGTGCGTATTCTGGAAACCGGTGATACAAAGCGTAGCCTGCCTAGGAAAGAGTTGGCGTTTGCGAGATGCTGCTACTGGTGCCGCCGCTGCTGTTCTTGCGGCGGGAGTCCATACATCTACCCAGTGGGCTGTCACAGTCATATAGTCCTGACCCTGCCCTGCTCCACTTGTCCACATGTCCGTGGTTAAGTGGACATTGGGTACAGCTGCATTTTTTAGGACACTGGTGACTCTTTTTCTGAGGTCTGTGTACATTTTCGGTATCGCCTGCCTAGAGAAATGGAACCTAGATGGTATTTGGTACCGGGGACACAGTACCTCCAACAAGTCTCTAGTTGGCTCTGCAGTAATGATGGATACCGGAACCACGTTTCTCACCACCCAGGATGTCAAGGCCTCAGTTATCCGCTTTGCAGTAGGATGACTGCTGTGATATTTCATCTTCCTCGCAAAGGACTGTTGGACAGTCAATTGCTTGGTGGAAGTAGTACAAGTGGTCTTACGACTTCCCCTCTGGGATGACCATCGACTCCCAGCAGCAACAACAGCAGCGCCAGCAGCAGTAGGCGTTACACGCAAGGATGCATCGGAGGAATCCCAGGCAGGAGAGGAATCATCAGAATTGCCAGTGACATGGCCTGCAGGACTATTGGCATTCCTGGGGAAGGAGGAAATTGACACTGAGGGAGTTGATGGGGTGGTTTGCGTGAGCTTGGTTACAAGAGGAAGGGATTTACTGGTCAGTGGACTGCTTCCGCTGTCGGCCCAAGTTTTTGAACTTGTCACTGACTTATTATGAATGCGATGCAGGTGACGTATAAGGGAGGATGTTCCGAGGTGGTTAACGTCCTTACCCCTACTTATTACAGCTTGACAAAGGGAACACACGGCTTGACACCTGTTGTCCGCATTTCTGGTGAAATACTTCCACACCGAAGAGCTGATTTTTTTGGTATTTTCAACAGGAATGTCAACGGCCATATTCCTCCCACGGACAACAGGTGTCTCCCCGGGTGCCTGACTTAAACAAACCACCTCACCATCAGAATCCTCCTGGTCAATTTCCTCCCCAGCGCCAGCAACACCCATATCCTCCTCATCCTGGTGTACTTCAACACTGACATCTTCAATCTGACTATCAGGAACTGGACTGCGGGTGCTCCTTCCATCACTTGCAGGGGGCGTGCAAATGGTGGAAGGCGCATGCTCTTCACGTCCAGTGTTGGGAAGGTCAGGCATCGCAACCGACACAATTGGAGTCGGACTCTCCTTGTGGATTTGGGATTTCGAAGAACGCACAGTTCTTTGCGGTGCTACTGCTTTTGCCAGCTTGAGTCTTTTCATTTTTCTAGCGAGAGGCTGAGTGCTTCCATCCTCATGTGAAGCTGAACCACTAGCCATGAACATAGGCCAGGGCCTCAGCCGTTCCTTGCCACTCCGTGTGGTAAATGGCATATTGGCAAGTTTACGCTTCTCCTCCGACAATTTTATTTTAGGTTTTGGAGTCCTTTTTTTACTGATATTTGGTGTTTTGAATTTGACATGCTCTGTACTATGACATTGGGCATCGGCCTTGGCAGACGACGTTGCTGGCATTTCATCGTCTCGGCCATGACTAGTGGCAGCAGCTTCAGCACGAGGTGGAAGTGGATCTTGATCTTTCCCTAATTTTGGAACCTCAACATTTTTGTTCTCCATATTTTAATAGGCACAACTAAAAGGCACCTCAGGTAAACAATGGAGATGGATGGATACTAGTATACAATTATGGATGGACTGCCGAGTGCCGACACAGAGGTAGCTACAGCCGTGGACTACTGTACTGTGTCTGCTGCTAATATAGACTGGTTAATAAAGAGATGTAGTATGTATGTATAAAGAATAAAGAAAAAAAAACCACGGGTAGGTGGTATACAATTATGGACGGACTGCCGAGTGCCGACACAGAGGTAGCTACAGCCGTGGACTACTGTACTGTGTCTGCTGCTAATATAGACTGGTTGATAAAGAGATGTAGTATGTATGTATAAAGAAGAAAGAAAAAAAAACCACGGGTAGGTGGTATACAATTATGGATGGACTGCCGAGTGCCGACACAGAGGTAGCTACAGCCGTGGACTACTGTACTGTGTCTGCTGCTAATATAGACTGGTTGAAAAAGAGATGTAGTATGTATGTATAAAGAAGAAAGAAAAAAAAACCACGGGTAGGTGGTATACAATTATGGATGGACTGCCGAGTGCCGACACAGAGGTAGCTACAGCCGTGGACTACTGTACTGTGTCTGCTGCTAATATAGACTGGTTGATAAAGAGATGTAGTATGTATGTATAAAGAAGAAAGAAAAAAAAACCACGGGTAGGTGGTATACAATTATGGACGGACTGCCGAGTGCCGACACAGAGGTAGCTACAGCCGTGGACTACTGTACTGTGTCTGCTGCTAATATAGACTGGTTGATAAAGAGATGTAGTATGTATGTATAAAGAAGAAAGAAAAAAAAACCACGGGTAGGTGGTATACAATTATGGATGGACTGCCGAGTGCCGACACAGAGGTAGCTACAGCCGTGGACTACTGTACTGTGTCTGCTGCTAATATAGACTGGTTTATAAAGAGATGTAGTATGTATGTATAAAGAAGAAAGAAAAAAAAACCACGGGTAGGTGGTATACAATTATGGACGGACTGCCGAGTGCCGACACAGAGGTAGCTACAGCCGTGGACTACCGTACTGTACTGTGTCTGCTGCTAATATAGACTGGTTGATAATGAGATGTAGTATGTATGTATAAAGAAGAAAGAAAAAAAAACCACGGGTAGGTGGTATACAATTATGGATGGACTGCCGAGTGCCGACACAGAGGTAGCTACAGCCGTGGACTACTGTACTGTGTCTGCTGCTAATATAGACTGGTTGATAAAGAGATGTAGTATGTATGTATAAAGATGAAAGAAAGAAAAACCACGGGTAGGTGGTATACAATTATGGATGGACTGCCGAGTGCCGACACAGAGGTAGCTACAGCCGTGGACTACTGTACTGTGTCTGCTGCTAATATAGACTGGTTGATAATGAGATGTAGTATGTATGTATAAAGAAGAATGAAAAAAAAACCACGGGTAGGTGGTATACAATTATGGATGGACTGCCGAGTGCCGACACAGAGGTAGCTACAGCCGTGAACTACCGTACTGTGTCTGCTGCGACTGGATGATAAATAATGATATAAAAAATATATATATATCACTACTGCAGCCGGACAGGTATATATTATATAATGACGGACCTGCTGGACACTGTCTGTCAGCAGAATGAGTTTTTTATAGAATAAAAAAAAAAACACCACACAAGTCACACGACGAGTGTTTAACTTTTTCAGGCAATCACAATATAGTATACTACTAACTATACTGGTGGTCAGTGTGGTCAGGTCACTGGTCAGTCACACTGGCAGTGGCACTCCTGCAGCAAAAGTGTGCACTGTTTAATTTTAATAATATGTACTCCTGGCTCCTGCTATAACCTATAACTGGCACTGCTCCCCAGTCTCCCCCACAATTATAAGCTGTGTGAGCACAGTCAGATATATACATAGATGATGCAGCACACTGGGCTGAGCAGTGCACACAGATATGGTATGTGACTGAGTCACTGTGTATCGTTTTTTTCAGGCAGAGAACGGATTATATTAAATAAAACTGCACTGTCTGGTGGTCACTGTGGTCAGTCACTACTAAACTCTGCACTCTCTACAGTACTCCTAAGCTCCAGTAAATCAAGTGTCTCTGTTTAAAATCAATCTCACTCTCTCTCTTCTAATCTAAATGGAGAGGACGCCAGCCACGTCCTCTCCCTATGAATCTCAATGCACGTGTGAAAATGGCGGCGACGCGCTGCTCCTTATATAGAATCCGAGTCTCGCGATAGAATCCGAGCCTCGCGAGAATCCGACAGCGTCATGATGACGTTCGGGCGCGCTCGGGTTAACCGAGCAAGGCGGGAAGATCCGAGTCGCTCGGACCCGTGAAAAAAAACATGAAGTTCGGGCGGGTTCGGATTCCGAGGAACCGAACCCGCTCATCTCTACTTTCAACCCCAGCAGACTTGTGTCTGCCGGAAAGAGAGATCCAAGGTAGGTTTTAAATCTAGGATCGAGCACGGTGGCCAAAATGTAGTGCTCTGATTTCAACAGATTGACCACCCGTGAATCCTTGTTAAGCGAATTAAGGGCTCCATCCACAAGTCCCACATGCCTAGCGGAATCGCTCCGTGTTAGCTCCTCCTTCAATGTCTCCAGCTTCTTCTGCAAAAGCCTGATGAGGGGAATGACCTGACTCAGGCTGGCAGTGTCTGAACTGACTTCACGTGTGGCAAGTTCAAAGGGCATCAGAACCTTGCACAACGTTGAAATCATTCTCCACTGCACTTGAGACAGGTGCATTCCACCTCCTATATCGTGCTCAATTGTATAGGCTTGAATGGCCTTTTGCTGCTCCTCCAACCTCTGAAGCATATAGAGGGTTGAATTCCACCTCGTTACCACTTCTTGCTTCAGATGATGGCAGGGCAGGTTCAGTAGTTTTTGGTGGTGCTCCAGTCTTCTGTACGTGGTGCCTGTACGCCGAAAGTGTCCCGCAATTCTTCTGGCCACCGACAGCATCTCTTGCACGCCCCTGTCGTTTTTTAAAAAATTCTGCACCACCAAATTCAAGGTATGTGCAAAACATGGGACGTGCTGGAATTTGCCCATATTTAATGCACACACAATATTGCTGGCGTTGTCCGATGCCACAAATCCACAGGAGAGTCCAATTGGGGTAAGCCATTCCGCGATGATCTTCCTCAGTTGCCGTAAGAGGTTTTCAGCTGTGTGCGTATTCTGGAAAGCGGTGATACAAAGCGTAGCCTGCCTAGGAAAGAGTTGGCGTTTGCGAGATGCTGCTACTGGTGCCGCCGCTGCTGTTCTTGCGGCGGGAGTCCATACATCTACCCAGTGGGCTGTCACAGTCATATAGTCCTGACCATGCCCTGCTCCACTTGTCCACATGTCCGTGGTTAAGTGGACATTGGGTACAACTGCATTTTTTAGGACACTGGTGAGTCTTTTTCTGACGTCCGTGTACATTCTCGGTATCGCCTGCCTAGAGAAGTGGAACCTAGATGGTATTTGGTAACGGGGGCACACTGCCTCAATAAATTGTCTAGTTCCCTGTGAACTAACGGCGGATACCGGACGCACGTCTAACACCAACATAGTTGTCAAGGCCTCAGTTATCCGCTTTGCAGCAGGATGACTGCTGTGATATTTCATCTTCCTCGCAAAGGACTGTTGGACAGTCAATTGCTTACTGGAAGTAGTACAAGTGGGCTTACGACTTCCCCTCTGGGATGACCATCGACTACCAGCAGCAACAACAGCAGCGCCAGCAGCAGTAGGCGTTACACGCAAGGATGCATCGGAGGAATCCCAGGCAGGAGAGGACTCGTCAGAATTGCCAGTGACATGGCCTGCAGGACTATTGGCATTCCTGGGGAAGGAGGAAATTGACACTGAGGGAGTTGGTGGGGTGGTTTGCGTGAGCTTGGTTACAAGAGGAACGGATTTACTGGTCAGTGGACTGCTTCCGCTGTCGGCCAAAATTTTTGAACTTGTCACTGACTTATTATGAATGCGCTGCAGGTGACGTATAAGGGAGGATGTTCCGAGGTGGTTAACGTCCTTACCCCTACTTATTACAGCTTGACAAAGGGAACACACGGCTTGACAAATGTTGTCCGCATTTCTGGTGAAATACTTCCACACCGAAGAGCTGATTTTTTTGGTATTTTCACCAGGCATGTCAACGGCCATATTCCTCCCACGGACAACAGGTGTCTCCCCGGGTGCCTGACTTAAACAAACCACCTCACCATCAGAATCCTCCTGGTCAATTTCCTCCCCAGCGCCAGCAACACCCATATCCTCCTCATCCTGGTGTACTTCAACACTGACATCTTCAATCTGACTATCAGGAACTGGACTGCGGGTGCTCCTTCCAGCACTTGCAGGGGGCGTGCAAATGGTGGAAGGCGCATGCTCTTCACGTCCAGTGTTGGGAAGGTCAGGCATCGCAACCGACACAATTGGACTCTCCTTGTGGATTTGGGATTTCGAAGAACGCACAGTTCTTTGTGGTGCTACTGCTTTTGCCAGCTTGAGTCTTTTCATTTTTCTAGCGAGAGGCTGAGTGCCTCCATCCTCATGTGAAGCTGAACAACTAGCCATGAACATAGGCCAGGGCCTCAGCCGTTCCTTGCCACTCCGTGTGGTAAATGGCATATTGGCAAGTTTACGCTTCTCCTCCGACAATTTTATTTTAGGTTTTGGAGTCCTTTTTTTACTGATATTTGGTGTTTTGGATTTGACATGCTCTGTACTATGCCATTGGGCATCGGCCTTGGCAGACGACGTTGCTGGCATTTCATCGTCTCGGCCATGACTAGTGGCAGCAGCTTCAGCACGAGGTGGAAGTGGATCTTGATCTTTCCCTAATTTTGGAACCTCAACATTTTTGTTCTCCATATTTTAATAGGCACAACTAAAAGGCACCTCAGGTAAACAATGGAGATGGATGGATACTAGTATACAATTATGGATGGACTGCCGAGTGCCGACACAGAGGTAGCTACAGCCGTGGACTACCGTACTGTACTGTGTCTGCTGCTAATATAGACTGGATGATAATGAGATATAGTATGTATAAAGAAGAAAGAAAAAAAAACCACGGGTAGGTGGTATACAATTATGGACGGACTGCCGAGTGCCGACACAGAGGTAGCTACAGCCGTGGACTACCGTACTGTACTGTGTCTGCTGCTAATATAGACTGGATGATAATGAGATGTAGTATGTATAAAGAAGAAAGAAAAAAAAACCACGGGTAGGTGGTATACAATTATGGACGGACTGCCGAGTGCCGACACAGAGGTAGCTACAGCCGTGGACTACCGTACTGTACTGTGTCTGCTGCTAATATAGACTGGATGATAATGAGATGTAGTATGTATAAAGAAGAAAGGAAAAAAAAACCACGGGTAGGTGGTATACAATTATGGACGGACTGCCGAGTGCCGACACAGAGGTAGCTACAGCCGTGGACTACCGTACTGTGTCTGCTGCTAATATAGACTGTTTGATAATGAGATGTAGTATGTATAAAGAAGAAAGAAAAAAAAAACACGGGTAGGTGGTATACAATTATGGACGGAATGCCGAGTGCCGACACAGAGGTAGCTACAGCCGTGGACTACCGTACTGTACTGTGTCTGCTGATAATATAGACTGGATGATAATGAGATGTAGTATGTATAAAGAAGAAAAAAAAAAAAAACACTGGTAGGTGGTATACAATTATGGATGGACTGCCGAGTGCCGACACAGAGGTAGCTACAGCCGTGGACTACCGTACTGTACTGTGTCTGCTGCTAATATAGACTGGATGATAATGAGATGTAGTATGTATAAAGAAGAAAGAAAAAAAACCACGGGTAGGTGGTATACAATTATGGACGGACTGCCGAGTGCCGACACAGAGGTAGCTACAGCCGTGGACTACCGTACTGTACTGTGTCTGCTGCTAATATAGACTGGATGATAATGAGATGTAGTATGTATAAAGAAGAAAGGAAAAAAAAACCACGGGTAGGTGGTATACAATTATGGATGGACTGCCGAGTGCCGACACAGAGGTAGCTACAGCCATGGACTACCGTACTGTACTGTGTCTGCTGCTAATATAGACTGGATGATAATGAGATGTAGTATGTATAAAGAAGAAAGAAAAAAAAACCACGGGTAGGTGGTATACAATTATGGATGGACTGCCGAGTGCCGACACAGAGGTAGCTACAGCCGTGGACTACCGTACTGTGTCTGCTGCTAATATAGACTGGTTGATAATGAGATGTAGTATGTATAAAGAAGAAAGAAAAAAAAAACCACGGGTAGGTGGTATACAATTATGGACGGACTGCCGAGTGCCGACACAGAGGTAGCTACAGCCGTGGACTACCGTACTGTACTGTGTCTGCTGCTAATATAGACTGGATGATAATGAGATGTAGTATGTATAAAGAAGAAAGAAAAAAAAAACCACGGGTAGGTGGTATACAATTATGGACGGACTGCCGAGTGCCGACACAGAGGTAGCTACAGCCGTGGACTACCGTACTGTACTGTGTCTGCAGCTAATATAGACTGGATGATAATGAGATGTAGTATGTATAAAGAAGAAAGAAAAAAAAAACACGGGTAGGTGGTATACAATTATGGACGGACTGCCGAGTGCCGACACAGAGGTAGCTACAGCCGTGAACTACCGTACTGTGTCTGCTGCGACTGGATGATAAATAATGATATAAAAAATATATATATATCACTACTGCAGCCGGACAGGTATATATTATATAATGACGGACCTGCTGGACACTGTCTGTCAGCAGAATGAGTTTTTTATTTTATAGAATAAAAAAACACCACACAAGTCACACGACGTGTGTTTAACTTTTACAGGCAGACAGTCAATCACAATACAATATAGTATACTATACTGGTGGTCAGGTCACTGGTCAGTCACACTGGCAGTGGCACTCCTGCAGAAAAAAAGTGTGCACTGTTTAATTTTAATATGTACTCCTGGCTCCTGCTATAACCTAACTGCTCCCCAGTCTCCCCCACAATTAAGCTGTGTGAGCACAGTCAGATATTATACATAGATGATGCAGCACACTGGGCTGAGCACAGATATGGTATGTGACTGAGTCACTGTGTATCGTTTTTTCAGGCAGAGAACGGATTATATTAAATAATATAAAACTGCACTGGTGGTCACTGGTCAGTCACTAGTATAACTAACTAATACTATCAGCAAAATTCTGCACTCTCTGTCTGAGTACTCCTCCTAAGCTCCAGTAAATGAAGTGTCACTGTCTCACTCTGTCACTATAACTAACTAATACTATCAGCAAAATTCTGCACTCTCTGTCTGAGTACTCCTCCTAAGCTCCAGTAAATGAAGTGTCACTGTCTCACTCTCACTCTCCTATCTATTTCTTCTCTAAATGGAGAGGACGCCAGCCACGTCCTCTCACTATCAATCTCAATGCACGTGTAAAATGGCGGCGACGCGCGGCTCCTTATATAGAATCCGAGTCTCGCGATAGAATCCGAGCCTCGCGAGAATCCGACAGCGTCATGATGACGTTCGGGCGCGCTCGGGTTAACCGAGCAAGGCGGGAAGATCCGAGTCGCTCGGATCCGTGTAAAAAATCATGAAGTTCGGGCGGGTTCGGATTCCGAGGAACCGAACCCGCTCATCTCTAACATTTAGCTCCTCTAATTAGTGTGTTTGGCCTTTTCAGCAAACACTAATTTCTAAGAGATTTAAAAAGTCCAGCATACAGCCATGCAATCTCCTTAGTCAAACAGCAGTAGAATGAATTGTGCTGAAGATCGCAATGACATTCAACGGGGTACTGCCACGGTATGACACCTTTCCAACAGAGTCAATTCAGAAATTAGCTAGAGCTTCCCTCTGACAACTGTATGTGCTATAATTGGGGCTAATTCAGACCTGATCGCTAGCAGGCAATTTTTGCACTGCTGCGTACAGATAGTCGCCACATACAGGGGGAGTGTATTTTAGTAGCTGTGCAAGTGTGTGAACGCATGTGTAGCAGAGCTGTACAAACAGATCTTGTGCAGTCTCTGCACAGCCCACGACTTACTCAGCCGCTGCGATCACTTCAGTCTGTCCAGGACCAGAATTGACGTCAAGAATCCTCCCTGCAAACGCTTGGACACGCCTACGTTTTTCCAACCACTCTGAGAAAATGGTCAGTTGCCGTCCACAAATGCCTTCTTCCTGTCAATCTCCTTGCGATCGCCCGTGCGAACGGATCCATTGCACAAACCAATCGCTGAGCGGCGATCCACTTTGTACCCGTGCAACCCGCCTGTGCATTGCGGCGCATACACATGCTCTGTTTAGACCTGATCGCCCGCAGTACAAAAACGCAGCCTAGTGATCAGGTCTGAATTACCCCTATTGTGAAGCGGAAAAGTCTAGCAGCAATAACAGTTTAGCCAGTCAGACTGGGTCGTCCAGCGCTGAAGTGTGTTTGGATATATGGTAACGCTTTTTCCAAGGAGCATTTACAGGTTTATTGCTACTATTGTGGCGTTATGAACAAATGAAAATCAGAGATCATCAAAGTGATTAAAAAATGAGTATTAGGACCGGCTTCCCTTTGCTGATCAGATGTACATAATGTTGGTAACTATTGTCACAAACCTCCCAACATTCTTGCCTCCAGATGCGGAGCCTCAGGTAAGGGGGCAGAGCCTCATGGCACCCCCGGTCATGTCAATGTCGGAGCATCCCCAGCATTCTCCGAGATGTTGGTCTGACCCCAGGCTTTACCTACAGTGTGAATAGATTCCGTGCACTTATGCACAGCATCTGTTCACCTGCTGCAGTGCTTACACACTGCTTTGGTATGTGCTCTCCCCAAACCCCCCCCCCCCTCCCCACCGCGGGACACTGCAGCATACAGGTGGGTCATCGTAATAGTCCCATACCTGGGAGGTATGATGTTGCTCTATAGCCAGTTAGCCACATATGTTGCTCTTATCTAATCTACAGTATATCTGTTGTTGTATAATTTGTTGGGCAGGCAATAACAAAAATAAATGTCACTGTTTACCCAGAAAATTATATATATAATCAATGCATGAATAATTTTTTTTTGCAGAAACAACCATTACTCCTCAGAACCTCTTCTTCTCAGAACTAGGGCCGTTGCTGAAACCTCCTCACTCAATATCCTTTTTCCACCAAAAACCTGGGTCCTACCTGGGTATTTGAACAAGGTGTGTCACATCGGCTTGAAATCCCGTTCACACCGCAGGCTGGACCCAGGTTATTGCTGGATCTTCCCCCTGCCAGCACTTGGAAATGACATCAAAAAACCTGCGTCGACCATTTTAGTATCCACCATTTTTATGTAGACCTTTTGCATGTTGACCATTTGGGGGTCAACCTATTGACTGTATCTGTTTACTGTAGATCTATTGAATCACACCCTATAAAAAAAAACTGGCATATGGATAGAGGGCCTGATACTGACTTGCGAATTAAGTAAGAAATTGCAAGTAACTGTGCACCTTGGTAAAAACCATGCTACACTGCAAGTGGGGCAGATGTAACATGTGCAGAAAGATTCCGATTTGAGAAGGGCGTGTCCTGGTATTTAAATTGCAGTGTAAACATAAATCTGTCCAGGATTTGTGGGCTACAGATGTGTCCTTGCTGATCTTACAGTGTAATTGCAGCAAACATGACCCGTTTGCTGCGATTAGCATACCTGCAGATGTGCGTGGCTAATTTGCCACGTGGACTTGGATGAACGTGGACATTTCTGTACATCCAAAAGTATTTACCCTGCATGCAAAAAAATAAATGTATTTTTACTCCTTGCATTGCAACATGGTTTGTCCAGGAGGTACACAGTTACTTGTTCTTTCTTGTTTCTTTGTTCTTTCTTACTGTATTCCGACGCTCCACAGACTGTGCACAACCAGATATACGGCAAATATGCAATTACTTTTTTCTCGCATACAATGCTAAATTACAAATGGATGATTTCCCTCCAACTCTACATCAAGCCCTATATGTATATGAAGCTAAACAATAACCTATTTGTATAATAAACAAATACGCCATGAACTGGAGCTACTTATACCAGATTTAAAATGGCTGATTAAATATATGTGCAGATTTGCCATGACAATGTAACAAAAGCGCACACCTTGTGCATCTGGGAAATAAACATTGGAACCAGGGAATTGCATTTCAATGGCATAAATTGTATATTCTCCTTTTAAAACATCAAATAAATAGTAATAGGCATCAGAACATGGCATTTAAAATAAACTGAAATGCTACAAAATCCTCCAAAAAAATGTAGAATTACTGTATTTCGAGAAGTGGTATAACCAACCAATATGAGATCTCGCACTAATGAGGAAGGAACGCACGATCATTGCAGAAAGTCAGCCTTTACAATGAAGAATGAGCCTGGTAATGACAAATACGGTACCTATAATGGCATTCCCCAACTGTGTACTTGTTCTGTAACTAGACAAATGATTAAGTAAGCCAGAAAACCATTACAATTTGCCTGTAAGACTTGTACTTGACAGAAGTAACAAACTGCTGTAACCTGACAGATGCAAATTACAAAGCACAAATGAAATATATGGTCTAAGTAAAACACTAGAGAGGCGGTACTGTCTAGCAAAATACATGACTAAAAACTAAATTATTTTCTAGTGAAGAAAAAAATTGTTCATTTATATCAATTAAATTCAATACACTGTCTCAGTACACTTTGGTGACAGTTTGACATTAACGATATATTCACTTTTGCCCAAGTCTTAACTATCTTATGTTCTTCTGGGAGACCTGACTGAGGCAATTAATAACGGGCCTCGGGGGTTATTCACGTTTGTTAGCAACCCAAAATAGCACACTAACGGGCAAAACCATGTAGCTCTGCAGGTGGGGCCAGTGGCAAACGCAGGATTTGCATGGGGGGGTTTCCAGAACTGGGCGGAGCCAATCACGGGGGTGCGGACTGAGGTGACCCAGTATATGCTGGGTCCGTAAAATTAGTGTCTGTGTGTATGTATATATATATATATATATATATATATTATCTATACACATATATCTACACACATATATACATATATATACATACACACACATACATATACATAGCATATTAAACATGCATACATATATATATATATATATATATAAATATATATATATGTACACACACATACAGTACACATATATATACACATGTATATATATATATATATATATCGTGTGTGTGTGTGTGTGTTTATATGTATGTATGTATGTATGTATGTATATACATGTGTATATATGTATGCACATGGATATATATGTACTATAATTAAAATAAAGTAAACTTTTATTGCACTTACAAGTGCCACCAGGAAGACAGCAGGCTGCAGAGGACGCTAGACAGCCATTAATAATACTCATGCAGCTTAAAAAAATAAATAATTTTTTTTTTTTAGTGGAGGGGGGTTTCTGGGTGCTCGGAAACCCCCCCTGGGTGCGCCACTGGGGGCAGATGTAACATGTGCAGACAGAATTAGATTTGGGTGGGTTATATTGTTTCTGTGTATGGTAAATACTGGCTGCTTTATTTTTACACTGCAATTTAGATTTCAGTTTGAACACACTCCACCCAAATCTAAATCTCTCTGCACATGTTACATCTCCCCCCCCCCCCCCCTTCCTGCAGTGCAACATGGTTTTGCCCATTAGTTTGCTTTCTTTGGTTTGCTAACAAACCTGATTAACGCCCCTTGGCCAAGTGTGTGTGGGGATGGGGTCACGGCCACAATCCATTGCTAATACCAGGGCACTCTTCATAAGTTGTGTGGGGAATGGCTGCACAGCCTGAGAGGCCTTGCCCCACAATCAGCAGTGGTCTGAGGACCCATTAGCTAGTCTAGGCCCCCTGAATAATCAAACCCCATACTCACTTACACCCAGATGGCCTGACCTGCCTACTGTGTATTACCTACTGTAGCAATTAAAGGTAGCAAGGACACTTCAACTGCCTGGAGCCTGGTGCCACTGTGAGCTAATTGCACTGTGAACTGTTAGTGTACCTTGTATAGAGCTATATAGATGTCATTCTCTATGGGAGATGTATGAATGACCTCCCTTTTGCAAAACTGAAAGCTCCGAATGGAGGATTCCCAGGGCAAGAAAACCTGTGTAATCAGTGCTTACAGATTGTCTGGAATACCGGACTTGCACCGATGTCTGGAATGTCGGACTTGCACCGATGTCTGGAATGTCGGACTTGCACCGATGGTTTTGAATGTTGGACTTGCTCAGATGGTCTGGAATGTCGGACTTGCTTCGATGGTCTGGATTGTCGGACTTGCACCAACGGTCTGGATTGTCGGACTTGCACCAATGGTCTGGATTGTTGGACTTGCACCAATGGTCTGCTTAGTTGGACTTACACTGATGGCTTGGAATATACACTGTATAAATGCTGATACCAGGTTAACACTGGAAGGACTAGATCACGGGAAGTGTACTCAGGAGCAGTCTAGTTCAGCAGGGCAGCACAGCTACAATGCTTACACACAGAGCTGTGTGACTTAATGAGCTAGCAATCTCTTCCCTGGAAAGCAGGAAGCTTTCTACCCCTAGGTTGTTTTCTATTGTCTGGAAGTGTCAGCTGAGCACCAGACTGGACAGGATTGGTCAGTAGAGAACATATAGAGGGGATGATTCTGTACTAGTCAGAAGTAAAACACACTGATATATAACCAAAACTAGACAACCAAGGGTGATGTCCCCAAATAGAGTCTCTATAGTGGTGCACCCTGGGTCAGGCAGTAGTACTATTAGAAAAAAATAGAGAGGAAGTAAGACTGTTTTGTGGATGCACTCTTAAAGTTGAATTCTATTGATAAGAAATAGATGGAAATATTAAAACATAATTTTTATTTAGACTATTTAAAATACAGTATCCAAAATCACAAACAACAAACAGACATACAACACATAATATAGAGTACTTGGTCACAAAATGTAAGTATGTGAGATAGATTCCTAAATGGATTTGTAAGGACCAAGATTACTAGTACTACAGACTGGTGATACCAATTGAGGCTCAAAGTTTATGCACCGTACTATTAAGGGTTTCACAGATGTTGATAAATATATAATGCTACATGGAGGATAGATAAAGCCAGGATGACATCAATAAGGCTGAAGGAAGATGAGATCAGTGATTCTTCTGTCAGCATTAGGCATGGAGCCTGGGGCTAAATAGAGGATTCTACTAAACTCGGTATTCCCAGGTGGTCTCTCATCCAAGTACTGGCCAAGCCCAACACTGTTTAGCTTCCAAGATCGGATGGAATTGGGCGTCTTCAGTGTGGTATGATAGTAGATATTGTGGATGCTACCACTCCTTGGATCACTAATGAGAGATCACTTCAAGAGAAATTGTTGTTATAGAAGAAAAAGTAGGAAGGAACCATAAGATGGATCTGCTGCCACTGTTAGGCGGAGATAGGAGTTTTCGCACATAGTCACCCGTGATATCACTCCGGATCAATGGTGAGAGTCCATGAAATCAAAAAGGAAAAGATAGAATACACTTCTGGCATGAGAGTATGATAACTCTAAAATAAATACATTTGGCAGTATAGAAAAATGTCACCTGTTTAAATAATTAATTGTGGTTGTAGATAGAGCCCTATTCACATCATGTGGATAAAGGGGTCCTGATTGTATATTACCTCAATTGAGGCTGTATATAATTGTTAATGAATGCACTGGTTCACAAATGGTTACTACCCAGTTATGTCACATGGCAATTGATAAAGGCAGCGTAATGACTGGGAACAATGACCAAATACTATATCCACTTTTATCAGTAAGTATGGTGGTGCCTAATCAATCTATGAAAGGTGTATATCATTAGTCACAAGTCATTTAGGATTACAGCGAGTAAAGGCGACCAACATATCCCACATATATGCTGTTATTTATGCCGGTGCAGTATTTACAGTGATCCAACATGAAGGGACCACCCACAATTTGGCTGCATCAGCAGTGATCCAGCATAGAGAGATCACCCTCAATTGAGCTATATAAACAATCCTTATGTGTCCCAAGTGTGTATTGGAATCTGTATAAATGCAATGACACAATCAGTAAATCCCCATAAACGGTCATATGTGCAGTCCCGCGGTCTCCCTCCGTATGGAGGGTTCTGAAAATCGGGGCACAGATAAAGCTGTTAGGTATACCTTAGTGTCGGATCACACAAACGGTGCCAAACCTGTCCAGAGAGGGTGTGCGTTGCGGAGACGGGGCCAGCTGTAGTATTGGCAGAAGGACGGAAAGGAAGACCAGTTTCGCCCGCACACGGGGTTGATCACTTCCTGGGAACATTAATCTATACGGTGTGACTGCATATAAAAATCCTTGATTCAGGAATTTTTTAGCACTGGGAACTGAACATTAATAATGTTTTGGATGGTTTAATCCAGTATTATGTGCGTTGTTGCTTTTATGTTTTGAGACATGGTGGATCCAATGTGATCTTTTATTATTATCATAAATGTATGAATATTACATGAGAAATTTAGTCAGTATTGTGACACCTAGTTCATATTATGCCACACTATAGTATGTCCAACTCACATTACAGTGCCACAGTTCATATTATGTAACATTATGATGACCTCCAGTTCATTTTATACCAAATGAAATGAGCAGGTCCTAGATATATTGCAGTCCCCAGGGCAAAAGTTTATAAAGTCCCCTATGTACCACCCAATGGTGAAATATGTATATAACACATGTAACTTTGGCAGGGATGGTGGGCCCCTATAAGCTTTAGGCCTCATAGCAGCTGCCCTCCCTACACCTATAGTATCTATGTCATTGATATTATGAAAAATTCTGGCTTTCTGTGTCTCTAAATTTATTAAATACTTACACATATATATTATTATTTCAGAAATATAGCCTTTATTAATAATAAACTATGTTTTAGTAAAATATGTATAAAATGATTCTGTGGTTTACATTTCTGCATAATTAGAGCAATGTGGGAGTAATGCAACAACTGAAGTAACAGATACTGTACTTTAAAAACATAAGTGATCCATGTTTCAGGGGAAGGAAGAGAAAGGATAGTTGTGGAATAAATACTGAATGGCAGAATCCAAATCTGTTCCATTTATGCTTATGTAAATCGAAAGCTTTTGCAAGAACGGACACTGAAAAGAAACATATACTACTATAAAAGTAGTACTTCTTTTGAAAAGAAAGTGCTTGACCAATTTTCCTTGTAAGTCAAATAAACAGAAGGGTCTGTTATGTCCAAAAAAACATTCAGTTGGCCTTCAAGCTGAGGGTTCTCTTTACTAAAGCAATAGAACGGGGGCAAACAAAGTGTATGAAAACACTTCCATATTTATCAACGGAAAAGAATCCTATTAAAAGAAACCAAAGGGTTTTTTCTGATGTACAGTAGCTCTTCTGAGAGGACTCTCTCAGTTTCTGCAGATAGTAGACCTTCGCAAATCACCAGTGAAAAATCCATTTGTCCGCAGGGAATTGTGTATGCATTTTCAAATGTAAAACTGGAAACAAACTTTGCAGAGGTCGGTAAAGTATGTCTCAGGAGAACTCGTTAGTGTGGGAAGAGAGTGCCCAGAGCCTTACAATTTTTTTTACAGATATTGTATACAATAAAAATTGATAAAGGTTATATTATGTTACAGTGAGCATCCAAGATTATGGTACGGATTTGTGAGAAAAAGTACCAACTAATCAGCTTCTGTCATTTTTCAAACACAGTCTGTAAAATGTCAGTTAGAAGCTACTTGCTTGGTCTCTCACTTTGGGGTAGATGTACTAAGCCTTGGAGGGTGATAACGTTTAGAGAGATATAGGGGTCTATTAATGAAGCAGTGAAAAGTGTGGAGAAGTTGCCCATGGCAACCAATCAGCATTGAAGTAACATTTATAATTTGTATTCTATACAAATGTACAGAGCAGCTGATTGTATACCCTCCAACGTGACCCATCCCATTATGTACAAAATGCTGTGTTCCTGGACTTCCTTTCCAGTGGCGGCTCCAGAGGTGGGGCTGCAGCATAGTCCAAAATTCAGATAGGGGAACCACACTAACTGCCACCCCAAACTGCCAAACATTGCCTGCCGGGACTTATTGGCAGTTGGTGTTGCTCCCCTATTTGAATTTTGGACTGTAATGCAGCCCCACCTCTGCAACTGCCACTGATAAGGAAGTCCAGAAACAGAGCATTTTGTACCTAATGGAATGGGTCATGTTGGAGGATATGTGATTGGTTGCCATGGGCAACTTCTCCACAGGCTCACTTCTCTACTCTTTGCACTGCTTCATGAATAGACCCCAAAGTACCAACCAGTCGGCTAGTTTCATTTTTCAAACACAACCAGTAATATAGCATTTAGGAGCAGATTGGCTGGCCCTTGGCCCCACTGCAACCTTTCTTCTGAACATTCTGGTGTGTGCATCATCTAAAAAGCAGTCCTCGCACTAGGCCACACCCCTACGCATTTCATCAGTCCTTGATGACAAAACATGTAGGGGCGTGGCCTAGCGCAAGGATAGGTGCAGGGAGTGCAGCTGCTATGGGGCTCAGATCTGGAGGGGCCCACCTTCCCTGTCAAAGTTACATGTGTTATATACTGTACATTTTTTACAAATTGGGTGGTACCTAGGGGCACTTACAAATTTATGCTTTGGGGTGTACAATATATCTAGTTATGACTATGGACCTGCTCATTGTAACGTGATAATATGAACTAGGGCACTGTAATGTGGCACACTATGAAGTGGAGGTACTATAGTGTTGCATAAAATGAACTGGAAGCACTGTAATGTGACATAACATGAACTGGGGACACTGTATGTCATAATGTGAATTGGGGGTACTGTGTTGTATACTGGAAGCCCTACAATGTGGCATAATGTGAACCAGAGCACTATTGTGGTTAAGAAAATTAACTAGAGCACTACTGTGGGGCATAACATTAACTAAGGCACTGCTATGATTCATAAAATGAACTAGGGAACCATTATGGGGCATAAACTTAATAACTGCTGCAGAGATGTGTCTCTTTAGAAGCATTTAGAGAGGGGCCCCATCAAAATTATACAATGGAGCCTACAAAGTTCTGGCTGTGCCCCTGAGTGGGTAGTTTATAAAAGTTTGCATGATCTGACTGGGGCAGCACATATGAGAAAGAAAGCTAAAACCAATCATCATGGAATCCCTCTTTATCATTGTATGTTTTTTTATAGAGATATGTGGGCTTGGTTTTTTCGAAAAACCGACCCCACCTGATGTTCAGGGATTTGAGGTTTCCTCGCCAGGCTCATATTCCAAAATTATATATTATTTATATATAGATATATAAATAAAAACATGTGTGTGTTCAGG
Source organism: Pseudophryne corroboree (assembly GCF_028390025.1). Lineage (NCBI taxonomy): Eukaryota > Metazoa > Chordata > Amphibia > Anura > Myobatrachidae > Pseudophryne > Pseudophryne corroboree. The sequence continues at coordinate 787,764,403 of NC_086447.1, forward strand.
ACGAGGCAGTGGCACTGTTTTAAAATAATGCTCATTAGGTGCATGCCACCATGTTAATGATATAAGCACAATGTGAGCCGCAATCAGACTTTTTTTTTTCTAAAAC